>NW_006408633.1:6404084-6421888 GCF_000296735.1 Chrysochloris asiatica
TATAATCAATGTAATGAAACAAGTCATATGAATGGTTGAATGTGAAACTGATGATGTGCCCTGTAAACTTTCACTCAATCCACAATAAAAACCTTTAAAAAAAAAAAAAAAAAAGAGCTGGTGGCCAGGAGGCAGACTTGCAGAATGTGCCCTTTGGAAGTGTAAATTAGTATGTATGCCTGACTGTTTTTTGTTTTTTATAAAAAAAACTAAACTGAATAGAGAGAAATACTGTTAACTGATGGGACATGGAGTGGATTATAATCATTGTAATGAAACAAGGTGTATGATTTGTTGAATGTAAAACTGATGATCTGCGCTGTAAACTTTCACTCAACCTACAATAAAAACCTTAAAAAAAAAAAAATGAATGTGACTCAGGGTGGTCATGTTCAACATTGATTCCGTCCTGAGGGAGGAAACCTCAAAGATTATTGTTGTTAAGTGACATGAAGTTGACTCTGACTCAGAGACCCTACATAGGGTTTCTGAGGAGGGCTGGTGGGTTTGAAACATCAGCCTTGTGGTTAGCAGTCCGGAGCTTATCCTACAGCACCACGCCAGGATTGTGGAATAAGAGGCTGTGAGCACCTATGTGGAGAATTCACCCTGTTTTCACTACCAAGCCTAAGCCTAGAAGACTTTCCTAACTCTCAAGGGAGTGCCTTTGAGGCAAGTATGACTCTGAATGGGTCCTCCTGTGATGGTATAGAATGAGGTCCTGCTGTGGGTACAGAAAGCCTCATCTTTTTCCCAGGGAATGGCTAGTGGGTTTGAACTGCTGACCTAGCATTTTGCAGGCTGATGTATAACCCAATATGCTAACAGGGCTCCTTAGTATAGTAGGAAACTAAATAGGTGCTGTTGTTATGTGCCTTCAAGTCAGTTCTGACTCATAGTGACCCTATGCACAGCAGAATGAAACACTTCCCAGTCCTGCGCCACGCTCACAATTGTTGGTAAGCTTCAGCCCATTGCTGCTGCCATCCTGCCAGTCCATCTTGCTGTGGGTCTTCCTCTTTATTCACTGACACTCCACTTCACCAAGCATTATGTCCTTCTCCATGGACTTGTCCCTCCTGATATGTCAGAAGTATGAGAAATGAAGTCTTGCCATCCTGGCTACTAAGAAGAGCATTCTGGCTGTACTTCCTCCAAGACAGATTTGTTTGTTTTTCTAGCATTTCATAGTATGTTAAATATTTTTCTACAACACCATAACTCAAACACATCAATTCTTCTACAGTCTTCCTTATTCACCTGGCAACTTTCATATGCATATGAAGCTATTAAAAATATCATGGTTTGGGTCAGGTGTACTTTAGTTCTTAAACTGATGTCTTTGATTTTCAACACTTTAAGGAGGTCTCATGCAGCAGATTTGCCTAATGCAATACGTGGTTTGATTTCTTGACTGCTGCTTCCATGAGTGTTGATAGTTGGTCTGAGAAGAATGAAGTCCTTGGCAACTTCAATCTTTTCTCCATTTCTCATGATACTATTTATTGATCCAGTGGCAAGTATTCTGGAACACTTAATTGTGCTCTTAAGGAAACTGGACATAGACCAAGAGGCAGTTGTTTGAACAGAACAAGGGAACACCAAACGTTTAAAATTAAGAAAGGTGTCTTTTGGGTTTGTGCTCTTTCATCATACTTATTCAAGTCTGTATGCTGAACAAATAATCAGAGAAGCTGTATTATATGAAGAAAAACATGACATCAGGATTGAAGGAAGGGTTTTTAACAACCTGAGCTATGTAGATGATACAGCCTTGCTTGCTGAAAGTCAAGAGAACTTACTTATTAATGAAGATCAAAGACCACAGCCTTTGGTATGGGTTGTAACTCAATATAAAGAAAACAAAAATTCTTACCACTGGACCAATAAATAACATCAAGATAAATGGAGAAAAGATTGAAGTTGTCAATGACTTCATTTTGCTTGTTTCATCCATCAACAATCAACCAACACTCATGGAAGCAGCAATCAGGAAATCAAATGATGTATTGCATTGGGCAAATCTGCTGCACAAGACCTCTTTAAAATGTTGACTAGTAAAGACGTCAGTTTAAGGCTGAAGATGTGTTTGATGCAAGCCATGGTATTGTCAATAATCTCATGTGCATGCGAAAGTTGGATAGTGAGTAAGGAAGACTGTAGAAGAACTGATGAGTTATGGTGTTGAAGGAGAATACTGAAAGTACCATGGACTGCCAAAAGAACAGATAGATCTGTGTTGGAAGAAGTACAACCAGAGTGCTCCTTGGAAGCCAGAATGACCAGACTTCATCTGTCATACTTTGGACATATTGTCAGGAGGAACCAGTCACTGGAGAAGGATATCATGTTTGGTAAAGTGGAGGATTGGAGAAAAAGAGGAAGACCCCTAGCAAGATGGAATGGCACAGTGGCAGCATCAATGGGCTCAAATGTAGCAACAATTATGAGCTTGACTAAGGATTGAGCAGTGTCTCGTTCTGTAGTGCATAGGGTTGCTATGAGTCAGTACCAACTTGATGGCACCAAACAACAAACAACAACTATCAAAAACCCTAAAAACTTGTTACCATTGAGTCAATTCCTACACATAATTACCCTGTATGACAGAGCAGAACTGCCCCATGGGGTTACCTAGGCTGTAATTTTTATGGGAGCAGGTCTTTTCTCTCATGGAATGACTGGTAGGTTTGAACTGCTAAACTTTCAAAGAACCAGCTTCTTGTTTTACTGATTCTTTCTATTGATTTTCAATTCATTTATTTCTGCTCTAGTCTTTATTTTTCCTTTTCTTCTGGTGACTGTAGGCTTACATTGCTGGTAGTTTTTCTAATTGTTGGAGGTGTTGTGTTAATGTATTGATTTTGGTTCTCTCTTCTTAGATAGATGTGTGCATTTATTGCTATGAAGTGCTCTCTAAGAACTGCTTTTGCTGTGTCCCAAAGGTTTTGTTATGTTGTGTTTTCATTCTCATTTGCTTCAAGAATTTTTAAAATTTTGTTTTTTATTTGTTCTGTTACCCAGTGACTTTTAAGCAGGATGTTTGCCAGTTACTATGTATTTGATTTTGGTTCCTTGATCTTCCTATTGTTGATTTCTAATTTGATAACTTTGTGATCTGAAAAGACAGTTTGTAGTATTTTGATGCTTTAAAATTTATTGAGACTTACTTGTGGTCTAACACATGGTCTATTCTGGAGAATATTCCATGTGCACTGGAAAAGAATGTATATCCTACTGTTGTTGGGTTGAGTGCTCTGTATAAACCTATGAAGTCAAGTTGATTGTGTTGTTTAGTTCCTCTGTGTCTTTGTTGAATTTCTTTTGGATTCTTCTGTCATTTTTTGACAATGACGTATTAAAATCTCCTGCTATTATTGTAGAGTTACCTATTTCTTTCTTCAATTTTATTTAGATTTTGATTTATGTATTTTGAGGCTCTTTCATTGGGAGCTGTTGTTGTTTTCAAGTGTGGTCGGGCAGGTTCCGACTCATAGCAACCCCGTAAAGATCTTCTGAGGAGCTGTTGGTGAGTTTAAACCACTGACTCTGAGGTTCAAACCAACCTTGCAGTCCAGTGCTTTATCTCATAGCTCCACACAAGGACTCCTTCATTGGGAGAATAGATATTCATTATAGTTATGTCCTCTTATTCAATTGACCCTTTAATCATGATATAATGTCATTCCTTGTTGTTTATGGTCGTTTTTGCTGTAAAGTGAATTTTATCTGAGATTAATATTTCTACTCCTGCTTGTTTTTGATTCCATTAGCTTGATAATTTTTTCCATCCTTTAATTTTTTATCTATGTTTGTATTTGTATGTAAGATTTGTCTCTTATAGAGACAGTTATATTGAAGGATCCTGTTTTCTTATCCATTTCACCACTCTCTGTCTCTTGACTAGTACATTTAAGCCATTGATATTCAGTGTAAGTATTGATAGGTATGAATTTATTTCAGTCATTTTACTGTATTTTTATTGTGGTGATGCTGATTTCTTTATTACACATTTTTTCCTGTGCTGAGTTGATTTTTTTGGTGTGCTCTTTCTTGTCAATTTTTTCATAGTTTTAATGTTTGCAAAATCTTCACAGATTTTCCTTTTCTTCATTTGACATGAAGGTGTATTACGTTTCTTTCTGGTTACCCTGTAACTAATTAATTTCTTCCCAGATTTAAAACGGACTGTTTTATGTTGAAATCTACTTGACTTCATCATTATTTGCCATTCTGTAACTATACTTTTCCCTCTTTTTGCTCTGTAGTTGTCTTCATTATAGATCAATATCTCTTATTCCCTACCTTCAGTCTTGTAGTTTTGTTTTAGTATGAATACTTCTATACCTGGATTGAATTCTGAGTGGTGCTACCATATATGTCATTCTACAGTTGTCTGTTGTTGTTGGTTCTCAGGCCAAAGGACTCCCTTTAGTATTTTTTGTAAAGTTGGCCTGGTTTTTACAAATTCCTTTAATTTCTGTTTCTCTAGAAATGTTCTAATTTTGTTGTCATATTTGAGGGACAGTTTTGCTGGACATCTTGGTTGGCAGTTGTTTTCTTTCAGAGTTTTGTATATGTCTCCACATTGCCTTCTCACCTTCATGGCTTATGCTGATAAGTCAGAACTTAATCTTATTGGTTTTCCTTTGTAGGGAACATTTCATTTTTCCCATGCTGCTTTCAGAATTCTTTTCTTGTCTTTGATTTTGGAGAGTTTGATTATGATATGGCGTAGTGATTTTCTTTTGTCAATTTTTTCATAGTTGGGGTCTATCCTGTTTGGGGCTTGTTCAGCTTCTTGAATATCTACCATCTCATCTTTCATAATGTTAGTGAAATTTTCTTCCAGCAGCTCCTTGTCTATCTTTTTTTGGGTTTTCTTTGTCTCTGGAATTCTGATCACTCATAGGTTATATTTCTTGTTGTCTCATATGAATCTTAGGCTTTCTTCAGAATTTTTCATTCTTTTTATTGATTGTTCTTCTATCTTACTTGTTGTTAAGTGCCATTGAGTCCCTTCCATCCCCTTTATAGGATTTCCGAGGAGCCACTGGTGAGCTTGAATCGCTGACCTTGCAGTTCAAGCCAGCTTTGCAATCCAGTGCATTAACCCACAACACCTCACCAGGACTCCTCTATCTTACTAATATTGAGAAATTTATCTTTAAGTTTGCTAATTCTGGCTTCCATTGATTCAATTCTTCTCCTTTGTCCTTTCAGTGTATTGTGCATTTCTGATACTTTATTATTGATCTTGTGGATTTCTGTTTTCAGGTTTTGTATTATCTCCAATGCTATATTTATTTTTTATGGTTCCTGTAGCACTTTTCTGAGTTATTCCTTGTTTTCCTTGACCTTTCAGTGAAATGATTGAATTTACCTCAATATCATTCTTAATATCAATATGACTTCTTTTTCAAGTAGTTCTAGTGCCTTTTCTTCAAAAGCATTTCTACCTCTGCCTCTTGGAAATTTGATTGAACTAGTCTGTCTTCATGTGAACAGAACTTTTCCGCTGTTTTCTAGGCATTGTGGTATTGTATTTGTATTAAGTTGATGAATGTATGTTGGTATATTATTTGGCACTCACCAACTGTCTATTTATGATTAGGATATGAGTTTCTCTAGTCACTGTTCATACAGTTCAATTATGAGTAGATTTAGTCGATGTTGGTTGTAGTCACTGCTCTGGTGTATAGGAGCTGGTATTGGCACTTGCCCAACTGGTGGGGTTGTAGAGGATATGGCTGTGGCTTGGCTTGCTGTATGACTGCAGTTGTGTGATGCAAGAAGAATGAAAACAAACAAACAAACCAGGAAAAACAGCCCACACAGTGAAAAATGAAAGTCAATGGCTTTCTCTCCACAGCAGTATGCTGTGCCACCTACTGGCCTTTTGCCTTCACATCTACCTGAGAATTGTTCATGCTGCCTCTGGTGGATCCACACAGATTGGCTGTCTCCTTTCTTTCCTTTAAAAAAAAAAAAAAAAAAAAATCCCCCCTTTTTTTCTCTATCCTACATCATGTTCATTCAACCCCTTCCCCTCATGACAGCCAGTCCAGGGGTGGCCAGGAGCGAGTTTGCAGATTTGGATTAGAACCTGCCCTAGAGTGGTTGTTGTATATAGCTCCTCCCTGGTGTTTACAACCTTTTAGTCACTTCAACTTCCTGGAAAGCTAGTGATTCCCTGAGGTTGTATGCTAGTGATTTTTTTTTTTTTTTTTTTTTTGTGTGTGTGTGTGTGTTTAAATAAAAATACTGTTCTTTGTCTCCATGAGCTACAGGTAAGTTTCTGCAACATGAATATATTTTCTTGTCTCTAAAGCTGTTTATGAACTCTCAAGATGACTGCAGCAGATTCCCTCAGCTGCCACTAGTCATCAGTCACTTCCTACCTTGCCCCATCTATTCAACTCTCTCTCCTAGTAAGCACTTGATCTACTTTTCTATCCTTTCCTCTGGAACTCAGAGTTCTAGGATCGTCCTCTGTATCTGTCTCATCTGGTTTTCCGTATCTTTGCTGCAGAGAGTCCACATTTCCATTCTGTCTAGTCTACCATTTTTCTCCTCTTCTAGTTCTGGTAGTGTAGTGGTTGTGAATCGGGCTGCGAGCTGCAAGGTCAGCAGTTCGAAACTACCAGCGGTTCCATGGGAGAAAGATGAGGTGGTCTGCTCCCGTAAACATTTACAACCTCAGAAACCCTGTGTAGGGTCACTATGAGTCGGAACCGACTCCGTGGCACATAACAACAACAACAACAACAAGTGACAAGAAAGCTCAACTTAAAATAAGGAATGTACTGGGTAAGTAAATGAAAAGTCTAGGAATAAAGCTAGCGTACAAATTTTTCCTAGCACCCTCCATATTACTATGATGATAGAAGCTATGCCACCAGTATTCCAAATACCAGTAGGGTCGCATATGGTGGGCAGGTTTCAATGGAGCTTTCAGAGTAAGACAGATTTGGAAGAAAGTCCTGGCAATCAACTTCTGAAAATTGCTGTTGTTATGAAAGTCTGTTGTGACTCATAGCAACCTATGTACAACAGAATAAAACAAAACCAGGTTCTGTGCCATCTTCATAATTTTTGCTGTGTTTGAACCCATTGTTGTGGCCCCAGTATAAGTTCATCTCATTGAGGCGTTTCTTTTTTTTTTTCTCAGTGACCCACTATGTTATATCCTTCTTTAGGGACTGAGCACTCCTGATCACATGTCCAAAGTAAGTGAAATGAAATCTCACCATCCTTGCTTCCAAGGAGTATTCTCTCTGTATTTTTAAAAAGACAGATCTGTTTGTTTATCTGGCAGTCTATGGTAATTTCAATCTTCTTTGCCCACACCGTAATTCAAAAGCATCAGTTTTTATTTGGTGTTCCTTATTCATCGCCTGATTTTCACATGGTTATGATACAATTGAAAACACTATAGCTTGGGTCAGATGCACCTTAGTCTTCAAATTTAAGACATGTTTTCTCTGTAACACTTTAGAGAGGTCTTGTGCAGCAGATTTTCCCAATGCAATGCTTTATTTGATTTCTTGACTGCTATTTCCAAGAGTGTTGATTATTGATCCAAATGTAATGACATTTTTGAATACTACAGTCTTTTCTCTGTTTATCATGATATGTTTTGTCTAATTTTAAGGATTTTTTTTTTCTTTCTTTAAGCTGAGGTATAATCTACACTGAAGGCATAGTCTTGGTCTTTATCAGCAAGTGCTTAAAGTCCTCTTTGTTTCCAGCAAGAAAGGTTTTGTCATCAGCATATCTTAGGTTGTTAATGAGCCTTTCTTCAATACTCATGCTTTGTTTTTCTTCATATAATCTGGCAGCTAGGATAATTTGTTCTGCATATAGATTGAATACATAGGTGGAAAGATACAACACTGGTGCACACCTTTCCTGATTTTAAATCATTCAGTATCTCCTTGTTCTGTTTGAACAATTATCTGTTGGTTTATGTACAGGTACCACATAAGCATAATTAAGTGTTCAGTAATATCTATTCTATGCAATGTTATCCATGATTTGTTATGGTCTACATATTTGAATATCTTTGCATAGTCAATAAAACACAAACATTGTTCTAGTATTCTTTGCTTTCAGCTATGATCTGACATCATCAATGAGATGTCTTGTTCTAAGTTCTCTTCTGAAATTGGCTTGAATTTCTGGCAGCTCCATGTCAATGTACTATTTCAACCATGTTTGAATTATCTTCATAAAGATTTTGTTTTCATGTGATATTAATGATATTGTTAGATAATTTCTGCATTGTGTTGGTTCACATTTCTTTGGAATGGGCACGAATGTGGACCTTTTCCAGTCAGTTGGCCGTATTTCTAGGCATAGACCCATAAGTTCTTCTAGCACTACATCAGCTTGTTGAAAATTTTGTTTCTGAAAATTAGCCAATAGAAACCCTATATCATAACAGAATATTGTCTGGTAAAGTACTGTCAGATGAGTCCATATGTTGGAAGGCCCTTAAAATACATAATGGCTGCAAGAATAGACTTAAGCATACCAATGATTATGAAGAAGGTACAGAGTCAAGCAATTTTTCAACTTGTTATACTTGTATCACTGTGGGTTGGTCTGACTCCATGGTGACTAACAACAAAAGCATTACTTTTCTAGGACAGCCATAAGAAATGACCACAACCTTAGTGGTTTAAAGCAGCAGAAATTTATCCTTCAAGGAAGTCAGAAGTCTGCAATCCAAGTGTTGGCAATGCCATGACCCCACCAGACTATTGGGGACCTTGCCTTTTATAGTTTCTGATTGCTGCCTGGTATTCCTTGGGGTTTCTTAGCTTGTGGCAGCATTGCTCCAATCTATCTCCATCTTTACATTACCTTATTCTCTATGTGTTTGTGTCTTTTCCTCTTTTATGTGCATTTAACATCCTTCTATTTTGTTCATCAGGGTACATATGATAACATTTAGGGAGCTTCTAGGTAATCCAGGATAAGCACCTTCACTCAAGAGCTCTAATTTAGACTTCCAGCAAGATGGCAGACTAGGCAGATGCTCTACATGGACCATATACAACAGAGATATGAGAGACCAAATAAAACAGACATAGATGAAAATTCTGGCACCTTGAACTTCAGAAGAAAGGTTATAGGGTGGATGGAGTGCTTATTGGGAAGAGAGGCTGAGCAAGCCTGGTGAGAGAGAAACGGAACTCGACCATCTTGTAAGCAGCTTTGTCAGTGGAGGTAGCACTGAGAGAGAAGATTCATGTGGGCAATGGAAAAGATGTGATTTGTTTCCTTCCCCACCTATATTTCCCAGGTGATCATCCTGATCTATTCCCAGTACAGACCTTGCTCTCCAGGAGTTTAGAGTCACATGGTTGGGAGCTACACCAGTATGAGCTGGGGAGTGGCTACACTGATTTGGTGTGCCATGCTGGTGCTTGGATTCAAGTGTGTTTGGATTCAGATCCACAAAAACTGAAGAGCCACCAGACCAGCATTTAACCAGTCACCGTCCCTAGCTTCCCTGTTGTCCTAATACACACTAAAATCAGCTCCATCAAGGGTCCCTTGAACTACTTCCTGATCAAGTGCCCTGAACATAGAAAACACAGAGGCCAATAGGAACTCCATCTAGGGCCAGGAACTCCACTGTCATATCCCGTCCACAATAACCTTGTGAGCTCCTTGAATTGCAGGAGCCCACCAGAGATTTCTCCTTTCTGGGTCCAACAAATGCACTGTTTGTTTTTACAAATACAAGAACCCCACAATTCCTTGGAGACAACAGTCAATTTTAGATTACATGAAGAAATAAGAGAGAATGGCTTGAATAAATGACCAAGATAAAGAGACAGAAAACATTTCTGAGGGAAAAAAAAGGCAAGGAAACCAACTGAAAAATAATTGAAAAGAATATTTTAGTACCTTCAACATATTGACAGAAAGGGTGAGGAAAGAAAGCAGACACAGAAGAAACTTTAGAAGAAATCAGGAAAATGCTACATGGACAAACAGTCAAAATAAATGCAAATTTTGAAACAACACAAAACTTGCAATTAGAAATCCAGAAGATTAATACTAAGAGTCCAGAAATAGGTAATACATTGAAGGCCAAAGGAGAAGGTTTGACACAATGGGAGCTTGAATTAGTGAATTTGAAGATAGAACTCTAAATACTAGTATGCTAGAAGAACAATCAGAAGAAAGAATGAAAAATTCCTAAGAAAGCCTAAGAGTTATATGGGACACCATGAAGAGGAATAACATACAGGTGACTAGAATTCCAGAGCAGAAATAGACAATTTAAAACAGAGAAATTGTCAAAAAGTTGTTGGAAGAAAACTTTCCCAACATCATGAAAGATGAAAAGATAAGCATACAAGAAGCAGAACGTACTCCAAACATTATAAATCCCCACCAAATCACCAAGACATATAATCAAACTTTCCAAAATTTAAGACAAGGAAAGAATCCTGAGAGCAGCTTGAGAAAAACAAAATTCTACCTATAAAGGAAAAGCAATAAGACTAAGATCTGATTTTTCAGCAGAAACATACAGGCAAGAAGGCAAAGGGATGACACATACATCTGAAAGAAAAAAAAAAAAAAAAAGCCAACCAAGAATTATATACCCAGCAAAGCTGTCCCTCAAATATGATGGTGAAATTGGAACACTTCCAAATAAACAGATATTAAAGGAATTTGTAATGACCAGATCAACTTTACAAAAATGTTAACGGTATTTTCAGGCTGAAAACCAACAACAGAAGCCAACAACCTGAGATTACCATACAAGACAACACCACCCAGAACGCAATCCGATATAGAAATACTTAAAGTAAAACAAACCTGTTGTTAGGTGCCATCAGGAAGGTACCGACCCTTAGTGACTTCATGCACAGCAGAACGAAACACTGCCTGATCCTGGGCCAACCTCACTACTGTTGCCACGCTTGAGTCCATTGATGCTGCCACTTGGCCAATCCATCTCATTGGGGGTCTTCCTCTTTTTCTCTGACCCCTCCACCTTACCAAACATGATATATTTCTCCAGTGACTGGTCCTTCCTGACAGTATGTCTGATGTATGGGAGACGAAGTTTGACCATCTTTATCTCCAGGGAGCATTCTGGCTGTACTTGTTCCAAAATGGATCTATTGGCAGCCCATGGCACTTTCAATATTTTCCTCCAACACCACAACTCAAAAGCATCAATTCTTCTATGGCCTTCCTTATCCACTGTCCAGCTTTTACATGCTTATGAGGTTATTGAAAATAGCATGGTTTGGGTCAGGCGCACCTTAGTCTTCAAGCTGACATCTGTGCTCTACAACACTTTAAAAAGGTCTTGTGTAGCAGATTTGCCTAATGCAATACGTCATTTGATTTCTTGACTGCTGCTTCCATGAGTGTTAATAGTTGATCCAAGAAGAATGAAGTCCTTGACAACTTCAATCTTTTCTCCGTTGATAAGAATGCTGTTTATTGGTCCAGTGGTGAGGATTTTTGTTTTTTTTACATTGAGATGTAATCCATATCAAAGGCTGTGTTCTTTGATCTTCATCAGTAAATATTTTAAGTCCTCTTCACTTTCAGCAAGCAAGTTGTATCATCTACATATCACAGGTTGTTAATGAGTCTTCTTCCAATCCTGATGCCACGTTTTTCTTCATAGAAGCCAGCTTCTCGGATGATTTGCTGAGCATACAGGTTGAATAAATATGGTGAAAGAATACAACCCTGTCGCACACCTTTCTTAATTTGAAACCATTCAGTGTTCCCATGTTCTGTTTGAACAACTGCTTCTTGGTCCAGGTATAGGTTCCTCATGAGCACAATTACGTGTTCTGGAATACTCATACTTTGTAATGTTGTCCATAGCTTGTCATGATCCACACTATCAAAAGCCTTTACATAGTCAATAAAGCATAAGTAAACATCTTTCTGGTATTCTCTGCTTTCAGCCAAGATCTACCAGACAACAGCAATGATATCCCTTGTTTCATGGCCTCTTCTGAATCCAGCTTGAGCCTCTGGAAGTTCTCTGTCAGTGTATGATTCTAGCCATTTCTGTATTATCTTCAGCAAAACTTTACTTGCTTGAGATATCAAAGAGATTGTCTGATGATTTCCACATTCCATTGGGTCACCTATTTTTGGAATGGGCACAAATATGGATCTATTTCAATCAGTCGACCAGATAGTTGTCTTCCAAATTTCTTGGCAGAGATAAGTGATTGCCTCCTGTGCCGCCTCACTTTCTTGAAAGATTTCAATTTTTATTCCATCAATTCCTGGTGACTTGTTCTTTGCCAATTCCTTCAATGCACCTTGGACTTCCTCCTTCAGTATCATTGGCTCTTGATCATATGCTACCTCTTGAAACAGTTGAACATTAACCATTTCCTTTTGGTACAGTGACTCTGTGTATTCCTTCCATCTTCTCTTGATGCTTTCTGCGTTATTCAATAATTTGCCCAGATAATCTTTCAATAACGAAAGTTGAGGCTTGAATTTTTTCTTCAGTTCCCCCAGCTTGAGAAATGCTGAGCATGTTCTTCCTTTTAAGTTTTCTGATTCCAGATTTTTGCCCAATTTGTTGTAAAATTTGGCTTTATCTTCTTGAGCTGATTTTTGAAAGTTTCTGTTCAGCTCTTGGACCTCCTCATTTCTTCCATTTGCTTTAGCATCTCTACGCTGGAGAACAAGTTTCAGTGTCTCTTCTGACATCCATTTGACCTTTTCATTCTTTCTTGTCTTCTCAATGACTTTTTGCTTTTTTTTATATGATGTTCTTGATGTCATCCCACAACTCTTCTGATCTTCAGTCTTTAGTGTTTAATGTATCAAATCTGATCTTCAGATGATCTCTAAATTCAGGTGGGATATATATTCAAAGTCATAATTTGACTCTTGTGGACTTGTTTTCATTTTCTTCAGCTTCAGTTTGAATTTGTATATGAGTAATTGATGGTCTGTTCCACAGTCTGCCCCTGGCCTTGTTTTCACTGATGATATGGAACTTTTCCATCATCACTTTCTGCAGATGTAGTCAATTTGGTTTTTCTGTATTCCATCTGGTGTGGTCCATGTATATAGTCATCTCTTATGCTGTCTAAAGAAGGTATTTGAAATGAACAAATCATTGGTTTTGCAGATTTCTATCATGCGTTCTCTAGCATCATTTCTATCACCAAGGCCATATTTACCAACTACTGATCCTTCCTCTTTGCTCCCAACCTTTGCATTCCAATCACCAGTAATGATCAACACACCTTGATTGCATGTTTGATCGATTTCAGAATGAATAACTTGGTATAATTCTTCTGTTTCATCCTCACTGGCTTTAGTGTTTGATACTGAAAATAGGTAATCAGAGATATCAATGTATAGTGAAGTCAATTACAAAGCAGAAAGAGGGACTAGTATAGATACAGAACTTCCAAATGGCAAAGAACCTAGGTAGATTTCAAGATAAAACAAACTGTTTTAAGGCAGGGAAAAATTAATAAGTTACAGGGTAACCTCAAATAAAAATAATACACGTGCACATCAAAATAAAAAAGAGGAAAATCAGCAAGATTTAATAAACATTAACATAACAGAAATGAAAATGAAAAGAGAACCTACAAACAAGGTGAACTCAGCATAGAAAATTGTGTGGAAGAAAGAATCCAGCAGCATTACAGAACACACACACCAAAAAATGACAGCAATCAATTCATACCTTTAATAATTACACGGAATGTAAATGGATTAAATGTACCAGGTAAGAGACATAGAGAGCAGAATGGATAAGAAAACAGAATCCATCAATATGCTGTCTTCTAGTGACATATCAAAAAGATGGAGACAGCCTAAATGTCCATCAACAGAAGAATGGCTGGCTAAAAAACATTTGGTACTGTTAAAACCATGTGGGGACCATATCCGACTTTCCCTGCCTTCACAAAGTGGAAAGAGAATCCAATTCAAAATCAGCCCAAGACTGACCTATGAAGTGGAGGTCAGACATACCTCCACCCTACAACCCTATTCTGACACCAACCATCCCTCCCACAGAACTCTCTCTTTCACAATTGAGTTCAATAATCCATTGTAATGAAACGCTTAACAATACTCATGATTATGAGACTCATTAGGGAAGTGTTGTTGTTGTTAGGTGCCATTGAGTTGGTATTGACTCATAGTGACCTTATGCACAGCAGAACAAAACACTGCCCGATCCAGGGCCAGCCTCACTACTGTTGCCACGCTTGAGTCCATCAATGCTGCCACTTGGCCAATCCATCTCGTTGGGGTTCTTCCTTTTTATCTCTGACCCTCCACCTTACCTAGCATGATATCCTTCTCCCTCAACTGGTCCTTCCTGACAATATGTCTGAAGTGTGAGAGATGAAATTTGGCCATCTTGACCAATTCAGGATCAGAAAAACTCAGGATGAAGCAGTCCTTCAGTCAGGAATGCCTCTTGTCTGCCATACTGCAGACACACTTTGCTCTTGTCTTTGGCTGCTTGGCCATAAGACCCCTTGGACTATGCCTTGCTTGAGCAAATGTTAAAAAGCTGCTGTACCCACTTTTCAAGGTAGGAATCTCATGCTTCACTCACGCTCTTTCTTCTTCATGTTTCTGGTGTCATCTGTTCTTGCTTCTGAGATTGCTCCTTTTAAACGTAGCTGGATGGAAAAGCTAACTAATACCAGCCTTAGAGTCCTGTGCACGCTTGATTGCGTGCCCCACCCAATCACTTGGTAGGAATTAAGAAGAGTTTGGATAGAAAAGCCATATCAAATAAATTCAAGATACCACAGGTACATACACACAATGGAATATTACAAAACATTGAAGAATAATGATGAAATCTGTGAGACACCTCACAACGTGGCTGAACCTGGAGGATATTATGCTGAGTAAAATTAGACAGCTATTTGTTGTTTTTGCTAAGTACCGTGGAGTCGGCTCTGACTCATAGTGACCCTGCACAGGGTTTCCGAGGCTGTAAATCTTTACGGGAGCAGAGTGCCTCATCTTTCTCCCACAGAACCGCTGGTAGTTTCGACCTTGAGGTTGGCAGCCCGACTCGTAACCACTACGCTACCAGAGCTCCTTTACTATAAGAGGACAAATGTTATATGAAATCAATGTTGTAAAAAGTTAAAAAAAATTTTTTTTCTAGAGGAAAGAATTTATGATGGCTACTGGGCAAGGGTGGGTTGGGCTGGGAAAATTATTCATGGGTTAGAGGGTAGACACATGTTACCCTGGGTGACAAGGCAGGAAATATACAAGAGGGAGGTTAGCAGAGGAAAGATGAAGGTAGTGAGAGACACAGGGAAGAATGCAATAGTTAAATTGAATTGAGGTAAATGCTGTTAACTATTGGTACTTGGAGTGATTGAAACCATGCAATGAAACAAAGTATATGATTTGTTGAATGTAAAACTGATGATCTGCTCTGTAAACCTTCACTCAATTTACAATAAAATTTGAAAACAAAATCTCTAATTCATTCACCTCTTTTGACATATAACATTCATTATTTTTCCATATAAGGTATTATTTACAGGTTTTAGAACACAGACATATATTTAGATCACTTTCAGCCCACTGTAGCTGTCTTCAGACCCAAATTACATCATAAGTACTTGGATTTACACCATTTTCCTGCTATTTTCTAGTGTATAGTTTTGGACTTAGGCTTTAATTTATAGCAAGATGGCAGAAACAACTCTAAATTTTATATCCTCTTAGCTTCAAATCAGACAGAATAAAGTCCTCTCTTCTGGAAGCCTCCACTAAAGTCCCATGAACTTGTTTGCTGCATGTTATTTATCTGTTCTCTAAACTATTGCTGTGATTGGAGGAATCTGGGTTCTGATCGGCTTGATCTAAATCATATCACAACATCATTTCTTCTGGAATGACATAGATCAAGAATAGGATAAGAATGGCTTCCCAAAGGAAAGTGAGGGTGGCTACCACAAAAAAAGGAAAGGATGCTGAATGGCAAGATAAAGAAATAAAACAAATAAATGCACCCCCAAACTTACAAATGTCCGATGCATTGTGTAGAAAGATGAAGCTACTGCATGTAATTCAGGAGGGGGAAGGGAAGTGCAGGGGAGATGATCCGTTGAGTGAGGCAGAGGAGGAACTCAGAAAATGTCTGAGTTCTTAGAGCTGTAGAACGTGTGTAATGTGCTCTTCATGATGAGAAATCAGTCAAGAGTGTAAATAAATCTGTTGAAATCTATCTTCTCAGCAAAGAAAACTTCAGAACACAGTCCTCCTGATATAGCATCTTGGCAAATCAAACAGTGCTAGAAATGTAGTCAAGTCCCAGCACATCAGATTCCAGGAGATACCACAAATCTTCAAAAGATCTCCAGAATTCATGGTATGCTTGATTAAGGCAACTAGATTTCTTACTGGAATGATGAAGGAGTTGAGTTTGTATCAAGCTTGAGGTTCAGTAAAATATTGTAAGCTCTTTCATGTAGATGAGGGTGAAGAAAGACTTGGGTTACATGTAAAAGAAGACTAATAGTGTGTGTTTGCGTGTGTATGTATGGTTGTGTAGGTCAACTGACCAAGGGTATTAAAATGCTTTGTAAACAAGAGATATGCCTCTGGGGGTTAGTCTTGTGCTGTTTTCATGTTTTCCCTCATGAGTTCATATCCATGTAGGCCTGCTAGTGTCACCTGGCATCATTCCACACAATGCTGATCAGCTGGGGATCAGGCAAGAGTGTAAATAAATCTGTTGAAATCCATCTTCTCACCAAAGAAGACCCCAGAGCACATTCCTACAGACACAGCATCTTGGCAAACAACACTACCATCTATGGTTTATGGTGTAGACAGTGACAGTCAAACTTTAACATATCAAACAAACAAATGACTTTTTACAGCATCTTATAGTAGGAGTCTTTCATCTGGGACACATCCATAGGCATGGTTGAATCTATTAATGTTCTAAAATTTTGTGCAGAGTGTGTGTGTGTGTTCTTACATTGCCCTGGGAAGAGGGACCATGGTTTTCAACAGATTCTCAAGGGAGTCATGACCCCAAAGGTTAAGTACTACTGACTCACAGTGTTTCTAATGATGGGACTTTGTTGACAGGTGATGAAGAAACTTGAGAGTTCTAATTCCTCTCAGTTGTCAGCTCACTGACACTGGATCTTCTTTGAGGCTATGCTGAGCCATTACCTCACTCTATTTTAGTAGAAAGCAAAACATTTTGTTTGTGTGGACACTAGTTTCTTCATTAAAAATTGTATTATGTGTATATGTTAAAAATTGTTTTATTGTGTTGAAAATATATGTAAGAAAACATGGACCATCTGAACAATTTCTACATGTACAATTCAGTGACATTGCTTACATTCTTCAAGTTCTGCAGTTAATCTTACCCTCCCTTTTCAAATCATTCCACAATCATTAACATAATCTCACTGTTGCTTAAACGAAAACTCCCTCTTTCCTCCTCTTCCCATCTCTGGTAACCATTCATAATCTTTTATTTCTATGTATTTGCATATTTCATGTCAATGAAGTCATAATGTTTGTCCTTTTGATACTGACCCATTTCACTCAGTATAATATGTTCAAGGTTTATCTATGTGTGGCATGCTTCAGTACTTCATTTATATTTAAGGCTGAGTAGGATTCCATTGTATGTATGTACCACTTTTTGTTTATCCCTTCATCTGTTAGTGTGTGTATCTCTAATTTGATGTGTGTATGTCTTTAATCAGAAAGATAATCACACTGCTTTCGGAAAATTTAGAAATTAAAGAATA
>NW_006408633.1:6424039-6433706 GCF_000296735.1 Chrysochloris asiatica
ATCAGTTATAGGCAGAAGACAGACTTACAAGCTTTCTATGGTGATGCTTTTCGCTATTCCTTTCTCTCCCCCTCCAGTGTCTATTTTATAATATAACGCAAGGAAAACCAAGATTCAAAAGACAGCCAAGCATCTTAATATTATTCCCCCCTTTTCCACATTCTGAAATAGATTTTTTGAAGTGTAGGAAAAATTTTGCTGGAAGCACAGCATACAGAGGGTGGGCTTTTGCATCACTTATGCCTGAGTTTATGTCCTGCATTCACCAGTTACTGTGACATTTTGGAAAAGTTGCTTAACCTCTTTATGTCTGTCTTCTTATTGGTAGAATTTAAATGAAGATTGTACATATTTCATAGGATATTTGGGGATTCAGTGAGAAAATGCATTTAAAGTGCTCAGCAAAGTACCTTGCATGAGTGTTTAATACATGACACTATTGTGACTATTGCTTTCACTTAAATCTTTGTACACACTTAAGATCATATTGTGTTCATTATTTGGTATTCTGTCCTTTTTCTCAGCCCATTGCAATACTTTTCCACACTCACATTCTTTTTAATAGTCTATAAATGTTACTTTAAATAGTGATATTATATTAAACACAGTGCATAAACTATAATTTGCTTGATATTAAGAGTACTTTCAATTTTTAAGTACTATAAATTTATGTTGTTGTGAACAACTATGGATTTTTTGGTTTCTTAACATCCAAATCAGATGGTTCCATTGAAGTATTTCAGGCAAATATGCTTTTCAAACCATTGTGCTCATGCAGAGCAATGAGAACTCAGATGATTGATTGAAGACCATTGAAAGACTGGGAGCTGAGAATCCCTCATTCAATATTTCTTGTGATTACTCCTTTTGGCTGCTGGGAATTCTCAATTTTAATAGTCTCAACCCAAAGCAATAAGAGGAAAGGCATAAGAGACATCATAAAGAGGAGTGCTTTAAATTACCTTAGGATATGAGTCTGACAATGAAACAGACCTGTATTCACAGTGACTGAAAGAAGTTGGAATTTTATTTTCCTCTCATCTGTTGCAATGGACTGGAACTGGTAGAAGAATGGCTTTAGTGACCCAGTCTACTTCTATCCTGCTGAGTTGCCATACCAAGGCTGTTGTCCTCATCCCATAGTTCATGGTGGTTCTTCACCAGGCCTTCAAGCCATCAGGTGGGAAGAGGAAAATGAGAAAGAAGGCAGGTGTCTATTTTTTTTAGGAAGTTTTTTCCACTACTTCTGCTCATGTTTCATTGGCTAGAAAAGAATCACATGGATACACCTAGCTACAAAGGAGATTGGGAAATGTAGTTTTCATTCCAAGTATCCCTGTATCCAGCAAAATGTTGGGGGTTGCATATCTATAGAGAAATTCTTAGGTATGAAATGATTAATGCATTCAGCTGTTAACTGAAAGGTTTGAAGTTTGAGCCTGCCCAGAAATACCCTAGAAAAGCCAAGGCAATCTACTTCTGAAAAATCAGTCATTGAGAACTTTATGAAGCACGCAATTCTACTCTGAGATGTGGGACCACCATTAGTCAGGAATGGCTCAATGGAAGCTGTTTTTTTTTTTTTTTTTTTTTTTTTTTTAATTTGCTATAGAAGAAGAGAAGAATAGATATTGAAGGACATCTAGCTGTCTCTTCCAGAGTGATTTTAATACAAGAAGTACACTTGTAAAGATCCAAGGTATGGCAAAGAATGGAGGAAGAACTGCTGCTAGAGCAATGCAGGCTTCTGGATGTAAGCCACATCTGCCCTAAGTATCAGCCCACTGACTCTCCTCCTCATTTAGATTCAGTGACTATGCTAAAAGAAGAGATTAAAACAGCTTACTGCTAACCAAATGGCTCGAACTGTTCGCAGCTATTCGAATCCACCGTGGGAGAAAGATGTGGCTGATTGCTTGTGTAAAGATTTATAGACTTGAAAATCCTACAGGGTTACAGTGAGTTAGAATGGACTTGATGGTAGCAGGTTTCCTGTTTTAGAGACTTGGCCACATTTTCTTCTACTCTTTTTCCCTACTCCATGACATCACCCTTCTACCCATAAAATTTTTCTGCTAGGTATTGATGAAGATCAAAGAGCACAGCCTTCGGTATGGATTACATTTCAATGTAAAGAAAACAAAAATCCTCACTCCCTGGACCAATAAACAACATTCTTATCAGCAGAGAAAAGGTTGAAGTTGTCAAGGACTTCATTCTTCTTGGATCAACTATCAACACTCACGGAAGCAGCAGCCAAGAGACCAAATGACGTATTGCATTAGGCAAATCTGCTGCACAAGACCTTTTTAAAGTGTTGAAGAGCAAAGATGTCAGCTTGAGGACTAAGGTGTGCTTGACCCAAGCCATGGTGTTTTCAATAACCTCATATGGATGCGAAAGCTGGACAGAAATTAGGAAGATCGTAGAAGAATTGATGTCTTTGAAATATGGTGTTGGAGGAGAATCCTAAAAGTGCCATGGGCTGCCAAAAGAACCAATAGATCTGTTTTTGAAGAAGTGGATCCAGAGTGCTCCTTAGAGGCCAAGATGGCTAAACTTTGCCTTTTGTATTTTGGACATATTGTTAGGAGGGACCAGTCACTAGAGAAGGGTATCACGTTTGGTAAGGTGGAAGGTCAGAGAAAAAGAGGAAGACCCCCAATGAGATGAACTGGCCAAGCATCGATGGACTCAAGCGTGGCAACAGTAGTGAGTTTGGCCTAGGATTGGGCAGTGTTTCGTTCTGCTGTGCATAAGGTCGCTATGGGTCGGTACTGACTCAATGACACCTAACAACAACAACAGTTGATAATGAAGTCCTGATGTGGTGCAGTAGGATAAGCACTGGACTTCTAACCTCAGGGATAGCAGTTCAAACCCACCAGTCACTCCTCAGAAACTTTATGAAGGGTCACCATGAGTTGGAACTGACATGACAGCGCTCAACAACAACAGGTATTGATAATGTCTTTTTAATACAATCGTGGTTGGTGGTGGTTATGAGCCATGGAGTCAGTTCCAACTCATAGCGACCCTGTACAGAGTTTCTGAGGCTGTAAATCTTTAAAGGAGCAGAAAGCCTCATCTTTCTCCCACAGAACAGCTGGTAGTTTCAAACTGCTGACCTTTAGGTTCACAGCACTCAGAAAGTGCTGGGGATACTAAGTCATGGTTTCTTTTTTGAGGGGTTTGCAGTATAGTGGCTGAGAAAGACCCATGGACAATGAAGTTGTGATCAGTATAATTCGTATTCTGCTGGAAGTTTGTGCAGGGCACTGTGATCTAGATCTAGGTGTGATCTAGAAAGGTTTTGTAGAAAGGTCATACTGACCTTTCAATATGACCAGAGTCATATTGACTCTGGAAGAGTGAGAAAGGGTTTATCAAAAAGATCAAGTGTGGTGAGGAGGAGACTCTGCATGAAGCATGAAACCGCATCCTGGTTGTAAGGTAGTGTTGTTAGCCGACTGTGGGGACTCAATGAGATCAGACTGTTGTGATCCATGGGGCTTTCATTGGCCAGTTTTTCTAAAGTAGTTGTTAAGCCTTTCTTTCTAGTTGGCCTTAACTCAGAAAGCTCCACTGAAATCTCTTCAGCATCATAATAGCACACAAGTCTCCTCTGATAGTATAAGATGCACTGGATGAGAATCAAACCTGGGTCTCTTATACTGAAGGTACAGAACTACCCTGTAAGACAATAGAAGCCCAGTTCAAATTGGCTTGAACCTGAAGAATATATTTATTGGCTCACATCACTGAAAAGTCTGGGAGAGGGAGGGAAGTGGCAAGAGAATACAGATCGAGCTTCAGAGTCTTAGTAATCATGCACCTTCCATTTTTGTGATGCTTCTGAATTGAATTCCACAGCTCATTGGGTGCCCCCTTGGCCTGGGAGTCAGTGCCCTCCTCATTCCCTCTCACTCTACCTCTGGATGTCTATAGTGTTTGAGGAAGGACATTGGGCTGTACCAGGTTAGAAACTGCTCAGTGGTGCCCCTTTCAACTGGTGCCGGGGACACGTACCACACCTGCCTCTGAGTGCAGGTAGAGACCAGATGAAGGACAATTTTGGATGACATTATGCAAAACTTGGACTTTATTTGGTGAGCAATAGGGTGCAAATACCTTTTTAAATATGCCAAGTGTTATCACATTCATTAATTTGCTCAGTTCTGTTGGAACACTCAGAAATAAGTGAGATGTATTATATTCCCACTTTACAGCTGAAAAACTGAGGCTCAAAGAGTTTAAATAAAACCTGCAAATTCACACTGTTGGTGAGTGCTGTAATCCATACAGTTTGATGATGACAATAAAGCAATTAGCTATAGCCAGATTCATTCTCATGATCTCAGCCCAAGCACTCTAGTAATATAAGCAGGCCATTCCTAGAAAAATGGAGAAAGCAGTAGGTTCTAAAAAGTGTCTTGCTGGCTCCACATTCAGAGACCATCTTCAACTTTCTACCCAGAATCAAATTTTGACTCTTCCAAAACTTCCAAGTAACTGGCAGAAGAACTTGAAATCATGTGACTAATTATTATTAATGACTCAGAGGGCTACCCCTTACAGATCAAAGATGCATTTTCATAGCAGCTTTTAATTGTTGTTGTTGTCAGGTGCCGTCGAGTCGGAACCAACTCATAGCTAGCTACCCCATGCACAGCAGAATGAAACAATGTCCGATCCTGGGCCAACCTCATTACGGCAGTCACATTTGACGCCATCAGTGATACCACCTGGCTGACCCATCTCGTTGGAGGTCTTCCTCTTTTTCTCTGACCCTCCATCTTACTCAGCATGACATCCTTCTCCAGTGACTGTTCTCTCCTGACAATATGTCCAAAATATGAAAGACTAAGCTTAGCCATCCTGGCCTCTAAGGAGCACTTTGGCTGCACTTCTTCCAAAACAGATCTATTGGTTCTTTTGGCAGTCCATGGCACTTTCAGTATTCTCCTCCAACACCACAACTCAAAGGCATCAATTCTTCTACGGTCCAAGTTAAGCTTTTAATAGCTTAACTCAAAAACAGTAAAAAAAATAAAATAAAATAAAGGATTGTAAACTTTAGATAGTAATTGGGGCTGGGGAGAGTGATTTGAGACCTCCCAATGCTCCTCAAATTATACCTTACATTTCAGACTAAGTATAATACTCACAGGCAACCGTATTTATTCCTTCATTTCTTTCCAAGCTGCCGAGATTATCCCTGTAGAGTGGGAAGGATATGAATCTAACAATGGATTAAATGACTTAAATATACTTCACATTTCCTTCCAGTAGCGTGGCCTTAGTATTTATTTCCATGAGTAATACTTACCTCACAGGCAGTGGTGTATGTGTCTGTTGTAGAATTCTCACCTTTCAGGCAGGAAACCCAGCCTACACCCATTTGTTAGGCTTGTGTGCTACTATGATGCTGGGCAAGGAGCTCTGGTAGCATAGTGGTTACGAGTCAGGCTGCCAACCTCAAGGTCAGCTGTTCGAAACTACCAGCTGTTCCGTGGGAGAAAGATGAGGTGTTCTGCTTCCGTAAAGATTTACAGCCTCAGAAACCTTGTGCAGGGTCACTATGAGTCAGAACCAACTCTATGGTACTTAACAACAACAACAAATGATTCTGGGCAGGCTTCATCTGTGCATTAAGATTAATACACATTAAGAAGAAAGGCCTATCAACCTACTTCAGAAAATCAGCCAGTGGGAATGGCAACCTATGGATTCCAATATTCACATCCCCAACCAATTCTGGGGATGGTGCAAGACTGTCAATATTTCCTTCCTTTGTGCATGGGCTTGCTATGAGTTGGGGCCAGTGCCATGGCTACAGGGTTCAGATTGCACTCCCTGACACTTTCAAAAGAGGTGACATCCATCAGAATGATTCCGGGGTTCTAGGCTGTAGCTGTGGATAAGCTGGCATTGAATGGGGAGGACTGCCAAGATAATGGCATTACTAGGGCTGTGTCACCTGCCACCTAATGTGGTAACTCCTCCCCAACCTCCCCAACCCTTTCTCAGGGCCATAGGGTGGAGAGGGGAGGGGATTTGGGAAGCTTTGGAGGTGAGGGTGGCACTAGGTCAGAGGTGAGTTGGGGAGGGTGGGGCATAGTGGATGAGTTGGGACCACTCTGTCCACCAGGGGGTGATAACCAAGACTTATACACTGGGTAACACCAACCCTAGTGACACCTCTGGTTGGGGCTGACTCTATGGCAGCTAGCAACCATGATACGTACCTCATGTTGTTGTTCTGTGCCCAGAGTCGGTTCGGACTCATAGCTACTCTGTACAGGATTTCTGAGGCTGTAAATCTTTATGGGAGTAGATAGCCTCATCTTTCTCCCGAGGAACAGCTGGTAGTTTCGAACTGCTGACCTTGAGGTTCACAGCCCGAATCGTAACCACTATGCTACCAGAGCTCATACATACTTTATAGATGAATGAACTATACCACATTTGTTGTTGGGTCCATGGCTGCAGGAGTTGTTGCTGTTGCTGGTTGTGTGCTGTTGAGTTGCTTCAGGCTCATAGTGACCTTGCATAGGGTTTCAGAGACTGTAAATCTTTACAGGAGCAGAAACTTCATCTTTCTCCTGAAGATGAGCAGCTGGTGGGTTTGGACTGCTGATCTTGCAGTTAGCCTTCCACTGCTTATCCTAAACATACAACCTGAATAAAATCAGTCACATAGTTGTGCAAATGCAGCTTTATGACAAATCTCATTCAATCCGGTTGTTGCTGCTAAACGCCTCCTTCACAGAAACTCGGTAGCTGCCTCTGAGAAAGACCACTTTTTATTGTGAGTTGAGTGAAGGTTTACAGACAAGATCATCAGTTTTACATCCAACAAATCAGACATCTCAATGCAATCCTCTTCCTGCAACAACAGTTTTCCTGCTTCCTCTCTGTGGTTTCTATTTTCTTTCCACCCACCTTCTGATCCTTTCTCAACTTTGTACATCTTAGGAAAATGTTGCGCTTTTACTTTTGAATGATTGACTATTCCATGGTAAGCATATCTTACTATGTTGTTCCACTTATCTACTGCTTGGCTGAAAATTGGGTCACAAGGGTGAGTGGTTGAGGGTCATAGTCTTAGATTCCTCTAGTCTCTTTCTGGCCAGTAAACCCAATTTTGTTTTTAAATACTTTGGAGAGTTGTTTCATATTTTCTCCCATTCCACGTGGGACCCTTTAATGTGATCCCTTTCAGAGCAGTTGGTGTGGTAGCTGGGCACCGTCTTCTGGTTCTTCTTGTCTCAGTGTCATGGAGGCTGATATTCACATGTTCCATTAGTCCTTTGGACAAATTGATTCCAAGCCTTTTCAATTCTCATCACTCCTCTTTCTTTTGCACATGGAGAGACCAACAGCTGCACCTTAGATGGCCGCTCCTGAGCTTTCAAGTTCCCAGATGTTACTCGCCATAAAGAACATTGTCTTTATGGACTATGTTATGCCAATTAACCGTGGTGTCGATTGAGACAATAGTCCTGAGCCCCCAGGCCCACCAATTATTTGCCTTAAGAAGTTTAATAATATCTAGGAAGTTTTCATCATTTTGTCTGCTGTATGTTCAACCACATCCATAGATGTGTTTACAGAAATGATAAATATTGTTAAGTGCTGTCAAATTGGTTCTGATCCATAGCAACCCTGTATAGGGTTTCCAAGAAGTGGTTGGTGAGCTTGAACCACTGACCTTATTGTCCAAACTGACCTTGCAGCCCAATGCATTAACCCAGAGCACAATAGGAATATCTTCTATCAAACTCTTACATATTTGTGGGATATACAACATATATATATATATATGCAACTCTTCCTCTCTTGCCCACATATTTTCATCATTCTTATGCCACCCTCTCTTTTCTTATACATTGTCTTCCCCTTTGTTGTATATTGCCCTCCTCATTACTCGAAATAGCATGTGTCTACCCTCAGTGGTTACGAATCGGGCTGCGAACCTTAAGGCCAGCAGTTCGAAACTACCAGCCGCTACGCGGGAGAAAGATGAGGCGT
Organism: Chrysochloris asiatica; assembly: GCF_000296735.1. Lineage (NCBI taxonomy): Eukaryota > Metazoa > Chordata > Mammalia > Afrosoricida > Chrysochloridae > Chrysochloris > Chrysochloris asiatica. Next base: position 6,432,074 of record NW_006408633.1, read on the forward strand.
TCTGCTCCCGTAAAGATTTACAGCCTCGGAAACCCTGTACAGGGTCGCTATGGGTCGGAACCGACTCGACGGCACTTAGCAACAACAAACCCTCAGAGAAACACTGTCAGATACAGGGCTGGAAAATGAGCTCCTCAGCTTGGAGGGCATTCAAGATGCGACTGGGGAAGGGATGCCACCTCAAGGTGGAGTTGACCATGATGATGTGAATGGAGTTGAGCTTGTGGGAGAGAGGTCCACAGAACCTTCATTTGCTGATGGGGCACAAATCAGAATGAAGAGAAATAGTTGTAAACATCCATTGAAAATGGGAAGTTGTCAAAAACGAAATGGAAGACATAAACATCGATATCTTAGGCATTAGTGAGCTTAAATGGACTGGTATTGGCCATTTTGAATCTGACAACCAAATGGTTTACTATGCAGGGAATGACAAATTGAAAAGGAATGGTGTTGCAGTCATTGTCAAAAATAACATATCCAGATCAGTCATGGGGTACAATTCTGTAAGTGATAGGATAAATCCATGCACCTACAGGGAAGCCCAGTTAATACCACTATTATTCAAATTTATGCACCAACCACTAAAGTCATTGAGAATGAAATAGAATTTTACCAACTTCTTCAATCTGAAATCTATCAAACATGCAATCAAGATGTACTGCTCATTATTGGTGATTGGAATGCAAAGGTTGGGGGCAAAGAGGAAGGACCAGTAGTTGGGAAATATGGCCTTGGTGATAGAAATGATGCTGGAAAATGCATGATAGAATTCTTCAAAACCAATGATTTGTTTATTTCAAATACCTTCTTTAGACAGCATAATAGATGACTATACACATGGACCTCGCCAGATGGAACACATAGAAATCAAATTGACTACATCTGTGGAAAGGGAAGATGGAAATCTCCATAACATCAGTGAAAACAAGGCCAGGGGCAGACTGTGGAACAGACCATCAATTACTCATATGCAAATTCAAACGGAAACTGAAGAAAATGAAAACAAGCCCACGAAAGCCAAAATATGACCTTAAATTTATCCCACCTGAATTTAGTGATCATCTGAAGAACAGATTTGATACATTAAACACTGAAGACTGAAGACCAGAAGAGTTGTGGGATGACATCAAGAACATCATACAGAAAGAGAGCAAAAAGTCATTAAGAAGACAAGAAAGAAGGAAAAGGTCAAAATAGATGTCAGAAGAGACACTGAAACTTGCTCTCTTGCATAGAGATGCTAAAGCAAATGGAAGAAATAAGGAGGTCCAAGAGCTGAACAGAAAATTTCAAAGATCAGCTTGAGAAGATACAGCCAAATATTATATTAAAATATGCAAAGATTTGGATTCAGAAATCCAAAAAGGAAGAACTCTCTCAGCATTTCTCAAGCTGGGAGAACTGAAGAAAAAATTTAAGTCTCAACTTTTTGTTACTGAAAGATTCTCTGGGAAAATTATTGAATGATGCAGAATGCATCAAGAGAAGATGGAAGGAATACACAGAGTCATTGTTATCAAAAGGAGATGGTTAATGTTCAATCATTTCAAGAGGTACCATATGAACAAGAGCCAATGATACTGAAGGAGGAAGTCCAAAGTGCATTGAAGAAATTGGCAAAGAACAAGGC
>NW_006408633.1:6433806-6434304 GCF_000296735.1 Chrysochloris asiatica
ATGGATCTTGGCTGAAAGCAGAGAATATCAGAAAGATGTTTACCTATGCTTTATTGACTATGCAAAGGCATTCAATTGTGTGGATCATGACAAGCTATGGACAACATTGCGAAGTATGAGTATTCCAGAACAACTTAATTGTACTTCTGAGGAATCTGTACCTGGACCAGGAAGCAGTTGTTCAAACAGAGCATGGGAACACTGAATATTTTTAATTTAAGAAAGGTGTGCCACAAGGTTGTATTCTTTCACCATACTTATTCAACCTGTATGCTGAGCAAATAATACGAGAAGCTGTACTCTATGAAGAAAAATTTGGCATCAGGATTGGAGGAAGACTCATTAACAACCTACACTATGCCGATGATACAACCTTGCTTGCTGAAAGTGAAGAGGACTTAAAACATTTACTGATGAACATCAAAGAGCACAACCTGCGGTATGGATTACATCTCAATGTCAAGAAAACAAAAATCCTCACCACTGGACCAATAAACA
>NW_006408633.1:6435698-6452775 GCF_000296735.1 Chrysochloris asiatica
ATCATGCTTGGTAAGATGGAGGGTCAGAGAAAAAGAGGAAGACCCCCAACGAGATGGATTGGCTAGGTGGCAGCATTGATGGACTCAAGTGTGGCAGTGGTAGTGAGGTTGGCCCAGGATCGGACATTGTGCATGTTGTTGCTATGAGTTTGTTCCGACTCGATGGCACCTAACAACAACAACAATAACACCCTCTAGACAGTGAATCACTCTCCCTCCCCTCCCGAGTTGGTAACTATCAAAGAATATTTCTTTTAGTATAAAAACCTTTTCTTTAGTTTTAACAATAACTGTCTCATATAATATTTGTCCTTTTGTGATTAACTAATTTTACTCAGTGTAATGTCTTCCAGGTTCATTCACATTTCGAGGTGTTTCACAGGTTTATTTTTATTCTTCTAGATTGCATAGTATTTCACTGTGTGTATGTACCAACACTTTTTTAATCCATCCTTCCATTTATAGACACTTAGGCTGTCTCCATCATTGTGAATAGCGTGTCGATGAACATCAGTGTGCACATATCTACTTGTGTCCTGGCTTATATTTCTTGTAGATATATACCAAGTAATGGGATTCCAGGGTCATAAGGCAATTTCTATTTCCACTTTTCTGAGAAAGCACCATAATTTTTGTCCCTATTTTTTCATTGATGTTATTGATAGTTCCAGGTTTTACATTTAGGTCTTTAATCCAAGTTGAGTTTGTTTTTCTATATGGTGTGAGGTATCCATCTTGTTTCATTATCCTGCAAATGGATTTCCAGTTTTTCTAGCACCATATGTTGAAGAGAAGATCTCTTCCCTATTTAATGTGTTTTGGACCTTTGTCAAAGATCAGCTGACTGTATATGGATGAACTTGCTTCTGGGTTCTCAATTCTGTTCCATTGATCTAGGTTTCTTTCATTGTACTAGTACCAGGCTGCTTTGACCACTGTGGCTGTGTAGTAAAATTTGAGATTAGGGAGTGAGAGACCTCCAATTTCTTAAGCAGTGCTTTACTTATATGAGATCTCTTTCCTTTCCATATAAAGTTCGTGATCAATTTTTCAATTTCTTTAAAGAATGGTGTTGTAATCTGGATTCAGATTCTGTTATATGTATATATCACTTTAGATAATAGTGACATTTCACAATGTTAACTCTTTCTAGCCTTGAGCATGGTATATTCTCTCATTTTTGTAAATCTCTTTTGGTTTCTTGTAGTAGTGTTTTGTAGATTTATTTGTGTAAGTCTTTTGTTTCTCTGGTTGGATTTATTCCTAAATGTTTCATCTTTTGGGTGGTTATTATAAATGATATTGTTTTCATAATTTCCTTTTCAGAGCTGTCTTTATTAGTATAGAGGAATCCAACTGATTTTTGTATGTTGATCTTATAACCTGCTACTTTGCTGAATTTTTCAATGAGTTCCAATAATTTAATTGCTGAGTCTTTGGAGTCTTCTATGTATTGTTGTTGTTAGGTGTCATTGAGTCAGTGCCGACTCATAGCGAGCTTATGCACAGCAGAATTAAACACTGTCCAATCTTGAGCCAACCTCACTATTGTTGCCACGCTTGAGCCCATTGATGCTGCCACTTGGCCAATCCATCTCTCTGGGGGTCTATTGGATATTATCATCTGCAAATAGAGTTTTACTTCTTCTTTGCAAATTTGGATGCCATTAATTTCCCTTTCTTGCCTTATATCTCTTGCTAAGACTTCCAACACAATATTGAATAGATATGGTGATAAAGGGCATCCTTGGCTGGTTCCTGTTTACAAAGGGAAAGCTTTCAGTTTCTTTCCATTGAGAGTAATGTTGGCTGTTGGATTTGTATATGTGGCTCTTAATTATGTTGAGGAATTTCCCTTCAGTTCCTTTTAAATTTTATTTTTAATGTTTTATTGTGAATTATGTGATGGTTTACATGGGAGAACATTAGTTTTACATTCATCCTATCGTATATAGTTTCATTGCCATGGTTACAATCCCCTCCATGCATCATCAACCAACCACAGGGTATACCCTGCAATCTTGACGTTCCCTCCCATCCCCCAAGTCATCAGCACACAGCTCCTCTCCCTCTCTGGGTCTAAAGTCCCCAGCCGCTTCATCTCTCCACATCATCGTCTCTGTCTCTATCTCTGGCATCACTGCGTCTTTGGGTAGAGTCTGCTCCTAGACTGCAAGGTTAATCACTCCCCTCCTTGCTACAAAACATCTACCTTTACATTTCCAACACTCATAATCAATCCTGATAACAATTATTCACTATTGTATCACAGGAGACCTATTCATATTCCCTTTCATCAGCTCTGCCTAAACAAATTGCTTACTAGTCAGTGGAGACTTTACCTTCTTACACACTCTCTGGATCTAGATTCCCTCTTGAAAGCTTGTCAGTTCCTATTTTGTTGAGTGTTTTTTTTTCAAATCATAAGTAGATATTGGATTTTGTCAAATGCCTATTCTGCATCAATGAAGATGATCATGTGGTTCTTTTCCTTTTTGTGTTTGTATTGTGGATTAAGTTGATTGTTTTTCTAATATTGAATGATGCTTGCATCCCTGGTATGAATCCAACTTAATCATGATGTGATTATATTTTTGATATGCTGTTGAAGTCTGTTGGCTATAATTTTATTGAGAATTTTTCCAATTCTGTTCATGAGGGATATTGGTTTATAATTTTCTTTTTAGCATTGTCGTTGCCTGGTTTTGGTTTGAGGGTATGTTCACTTCATAAAGCATATTCCGTAGTTTCCCGTCCTTTCTTATCTTCTGAAATAGTTTGAGTAAAATAGGTATCAGCTCTTCTTAGAATTCACCATTAAAGCCATCTTGATCTGGCATTTTTTTTTGTTTTGTTGTTGTTGTTCTTGTTTTTAATTACCTGATCAGGTTCTTCTTTTTTTGTGGGCCTGTTCAAGTTTTCTACTTTACTCTGTGGTAGTTTAGGTAGGTCATGTTTTTCTAAAAATTTATTCATTTCTTCCATATTTTCAAATTTATTTCAAATTGTAGTACAATTCTTCATAGTATTCTGATAATAACCTTTTTATTTCCAATGGTTCTCTTGTGATGTTACCCTGTAATTTCCTATGCTGTTATTTCATCTTCTCCCTATTTTGTTAGATTTGACAATGGTTTGTCAATTTTAGTAATCCTTTCAAAGAACCAATTTCTTGTCTTGTTGATTCTTTCTATTGTTTTCTAATTCATGTTTTTCTGCTCTAATCTTTATTATAAGGATCTCTGGTAACATAGTGGTTACAAGATGGGCTGCTAACCCCAAGGACAATATTCAAAACCACCAGTCATTCAGTGTGAGAAAGATGAGGCTTTCTGCTTTTGTAAAGAATTCTAGCCTCAGAAACCCTATGCAGGGTTGCTATGCGTCAAAATTGACTCCAGGGCACACAATCAACCACCAATCTTTATTATGGAGTCCTGGCATGATTCTGTAGGATAAGCAATAGACCACAAGATCAGTTTGAATCACAAGGTCAGCATTCAAATTCACCAGCTGCTCCCCAGAAACCCTATACAGGGTTGTTGTGAGTAAAAACTGGTTTGATGACACTTAATAACAACAAGGAGGCCTGGTATGGCACTGTGGATTACTGTGATGGACTACAAAATTGGTTTGAACTGCAAGGTTGGCGGTTCAAGCTCACAAGGTCGCTATGGGTTGGAACTGCTTTGGGTCAGAACCGTTGTGGTTCAAAACAACAAAAGTAACAACAACAATCTTTATTTCTTTTCTTCTGGTGATTGTAGGCTTACTTTGGGTCATTTTCAAATTGTTGGATATATGTTGATGTGTTGATTTTGGTTCTTTCTTTCTGACTGTGTGCATTTTTTTGCGATCAATTGCCCTCTATGCACTACTTATGTTGTGTCACAAAGGTTTTGGTATGCTATGTTTTCTTTCTCACTTGATTCATGGAATTTGTTTATTTTGTTTTTTATTTGTTCTGTTACCCAGTAGTTTTCAAGCAGGCTTTCATTCTATTTCCATGTATTTGATTTTGTTTCCTTGATCATAATAGATATTGTTGATTTCTATTGGAATCTGAAAAGATGGTTTGTACTATTTTGATATTTTTAAGTTAATGAGGCTTGCTTTGTGGTTTAACATATGGTCTATTCTGGAGAATGTTCCAGGTGCATTGGAGCAGAATGTTTAATGTGCTTTTGATAGGTTGAGTGCTCTGTATAAGTCTACGAGGTCAAATTGATTCATGGTGGTTTTTAGTACCTCTATGCCTTGGTTACGAATCGGGCTGCGAACCTTAAGGTCAGCGGTTCGAAACTACCAGCTGCTCCGCGGGAGAAAGATGAGGCTTTCTACTCCCGTAAAGATTTACACCCTCGGAAACCCTATACAGGGTCGCTATGGGTCGGAACCGACTCGATGGCACATAACAACAACAACAACAATGCCTTTATTACTATGGAGTCCTGGTGTGGCGCTGTGGGTTAATGTGCCAGACTGCAAAGCTGTTTGAACTACAAGGTTGGTGGTTCAAGCTCACCAGCTGCTCCTCAGAAACCCTATACAGGGTCGCTATGGGTTGGAATCGACTCGATGGCACTTCATAACAATGCCTTTATTGAGTGCCTTCTAGTGTGGTGCTGTGGATTAATGTGCCAGACTGTAAAGCCATTTGAACTGCAAGGTTGGTGGTTCAAGCTCACCAGCTGTTCCTCAGAAACCCTTTACAGGGTTGTTATGGGACGGAACCAGACTTGATGACACTTAACAACAACAGCATATCTTTACTGAGTTTCTTTCTAGTTGTTCTGTCCTTTATTGAAAGTGGTGTGTTAAAATCTCCTAGTATTATTGTAGAGTTAACTATTTTTTTCTTCAATTCTCTTATTGTTTGATTTATGTATTTTGATGCTTTTTTATTGGTAGCATTGATACGTATTATGATTATGACCCTTTAATCATGAGATAATACCCTTTTTTGCCTCAGAGGCTGGTTTTTGTCTTAAAGTCTATTTTATCAGAAATTAATATTGACAGTCCTACTTGTATTTGATTGAGATTAGCTTTACATATTTTTTCTATCCTTGAATTTTTAATCTATGTTTGTCTTTGTGTGTAAGGTGTCTCTTGTAGACAGCATATGGAGGACTCTTGTTTTTGTATCCATTCTGCTATTCTTTGACTTTGGCCTGGTGCATTTAATCCATTAATGTTCAGTGTAATTATTGATAAGTATGAACTGGATACAATAAATTTTGCTGAGTGTTTCTTTCTGGTGCTGCTAATTTCTTTATTCTACATGTTTTCCTGCTCTGAGTTCATTTTTATGTGCATTTCTTGTCAATTTCTTCTTTGTTTTAATGTGTTTACAAAAATCCTCATGGATTTTTTTCTTGATTTGCTGTGAAGATGTATTAAATTTCTTGAAGGTTACTCTGTAATTTATCAATTTCTTCTCAGTTTCAAACAGTATGTTTTACCTTGAAATCTACTTGACTTTCTCACCATTTGGAATTCTGTAACAATACCATTCCTTCTTTTTGTTTGTAGTTGTCTTCATTGTAAATTGATCTCTCTGATCCCCTATTTTCAGTCTTGTAGATTTGTTTTACTTTAGAGACTTCTATATCTGGATTGAATTCTGAGTGGTGTTGCTGTGTATGTCAATCTGTGGTTGTTTGTTCTCAGTCCAAAGGACTCCCTTTAGTATTTTTTTGTAAAGTTAGCCTGTTTTTTACAATGTCCTTTAATTTCTGTTTAACTGGAAATATTATAATTGTGCTATCATTTTAATTCTTGGTTGGCAGTTTTTTTCTTTCAGTATTTTGTATATGTATCCCCATTGCCTTCTTGCCTGCGTGGTTTCTGTTGAGAAATCACAATTTAACCTAATTGGTTTTCCTTTGTAGGTAACATTTCGTTTTTCCAGAGCTACTGTCAGGATTTGTTCCTTGTCTTTGATTTTGGAGAGTTTGATTATGATATGTCTTGTCGATTTTCTTTTGGAGTGTATCCTTTTGGATTTTATTTCGCTTCTTGAATGCTTATTTTCTCATCTTTTATGATGTTAGAGAAATTTTCTTCTAGTAGCACTTAAACTATCTTTTCTGTGCTTTTCTTTATCTTTTTATGTTCTGGAATTCTGATTACCTGGAGGTTATTCCTCTTCATGTTGTCCCATATGAATCTTAGGCTTATTTCAATTTTTTTTATTGCCGAATTTTGATTATTTTTCTAGTTTACTAATATTGCAAGAGTGATCTTCAAGCTCACTAATTCTGGATTACACTTATTCAGATCTAGCCCTTTGTCCTTTCAAGGTATTGCACCTTTCTGATATGTTAGGATTAAACTTCTGGATTTCTATTTTCAGGTTTTGCATTGTCTCTAATCCTTTATTTATTTTGTTTGATTGTTCCTGTAGTGCTGTTCTGAATTCTTCCTTGTTTTCCCCAACCTTTCTGTCAATCATTTGAAGGTACCTTAGTATCATTCTCTTGAATTCTTTTTCAGGTAGTTCCAATGCCTTTTTTCCTCCAAAAACATTTTCTAGCTCTGCTTCTTGTTCATTTGTTTGAGCAGGCCATCTTGTTTCTTCATGTGAACAGATATTGTCTGCTGCTTTTAAGACATTGTGGTGGTGTTGTATTTGTATTCATTGATGAATGCATGTTGGTGTAGACTTAGGCACTCACCTACTGCCTCCTGGTAGATATGATCAGGAATGAGCTTGTGATTTGTTCATGCAGTTCAGTTCAGCTGGTGTTGATGGTTATTGTTGTAGCAACTGGTATTGGCTCTTGCCCAGTTGGTCGGGTTGTAGAGGGTACTGTTGTGACTGGGCTGTATGACTGTAGTTGCTGTCTCCTTTGTCTCTGTGAGCCACAGATAGTCTTCTGCATACAAACATGTGTTCTTGCCTCTAAAGTCACAAACACCCAAGATGGCTGTGGCAGGCCAAGTCAGCTGCCTCAGCTCAGCAGTCACATATTCTTGCTGTGTCTGCTTAGCTCTGTCTCCTAGTAAGCATTCAATCCAATTCTCTATCCCTTCATCTGAAGCACAGAGTTCTAAGACTATCATATGCATCTGTTTAATTTGGTTTTCCATATCTTTGTTATAGAGGACTAGTACAGCCTTTCTGCCTAGTTTACCATCTTACCCCACCTCCAAAATAACAATTTCTGTTATTAACTTTAACACTGTCCTTCAAACATAGAAAGAACTGGGTCTGGGATATTACAATGGGTGGCTGACTTCCACCAAGCATATTCTATTTTTATCAGTAAAATGACTCAGATTCCTTCCTTTTGCCTTTACATTTTTAGTAGTTGCTTGGTAAAGTCTTGGCCTTGGGCATTTCTGCTCTTTCAACTTGGATAATCTTAGAAATTTGACAGTAAATGCAAGTGTTGCTTGCCTGAATATGATTCCTGTATCTTAACAAAGAGATCCTTTCTGAGTTACTGTTTTAACTGTTTCTGGAAGTTCAGAGAAGCCATCCACTTCTTTCTAGAAGTTGGGTAAAAACTGGGAACCAGCCCCCAAAGGAATAATCCTTATGTAGCAGGATCAATGGTACTTAACAACAATAACAAGCAGCATCTTACAAGGAGAACTGTTTGACTTGATTCATTCTGGGTGCCAGGATCTGCATGAGATACTTTGGGTAATGTGAGTGCTTCTCACAATACCTATGCAGTATCAGCTTGGTAAATGATTTAATGGCGCTCCATTGTCCCATACCATATAATCCAAACTCCTTAAGAAGACTCCAAGGCCTTTCATGATATACCTCTTGATCCACTTCAGCTTCTCCTTGTGCCATTCACTCCTCTATGTGCTAGTACATATTATTCGTAACTTGATATATACCATTCTATCTCCCCCACTGAACAATCAGCTCTGAATGCTCATTCCTAAGAACAGGGAGTAGCATTCAGTTGTTGTTGTTAGGTGCTGTTGAGTTGGTTCCCATCCATAGAGACCCTGTAGGGTTTTTGTGGAGTGACTAACACAACAACTGACCTTGCAGCATTCAGTAGCAATCTATAAACATCTGCTGAATAAATGAATGAAAAGAATTCACTGATGAACTCCACTATGGATGAGCTATAATCACTACATTTAACTTAAGCAAAACCCAAGACAAAGCATAAAACCAAACCACTGTAATCCAGTCAATTCTAACTCATGGTGAACCCATATGTTTCAGAGGAGCAATGTGCTGTCAATAAATGTTATCTTTTTTTTCTTTTTTCTTTTTACGTTTTTGTTGTGAGTAGGTGATAGTTTACATGGGAGAATATCAGCATTACATTCATCCTGTAATGTTCCATTTCATTGAAATGACTACAATCCCCTCTATGCATCATCATTTAACAGCATTTACTTCTATTCCCTCTGTTTTTTTCTTTTTTTGGATATACACCGAAGCACTCAGGAATATACAACCATTCAAATAATCAAAGGGCACACCACACAAGCCCACCCCAGGCTGTCAGCACACAGCCCCTCTCCTTCCAAGTCCAGAGTTCCCAGCTGCTCCATCTCTCCATGTCTTCGTCTTTGCCTCCATCTCTGGCATCACTACATCTGTGGATACGGTCCAACACTCCGTTCTTCTCCCTTGATGGTCCCAGGGTCTTCCGCTCCTGGACTGCAAGATCAACCACTCCCCTCCTTTCGTTAAAAAATGTCTACCTTTACATTTGTGACACTCACAGTCTGTCCTGATAGCAATTATTCACTATTGAACCACAAGAGTCATATCCCTACCTCCTTTCACCAGCCCCATCCAGACAGGTTGGAAACCACTCAGTGGAGATTCTACCTTCCTCCACATCCTCTGAAACTAGGCTCCCTTTTGAAAGCTTGTAAGACAGTCATTTCTTGCCTTTGTAGCCCCCCATTTTGGGTAGCCAATATCTAAGTTGTCTATCTCTGTTAACCCTGTGACCAAGGGGGTGGGAATGATCCTTGCTGTAAAGATTAGTTCCCTCTTTTGAGCAACTACATCCATAAGTATAGGTTAAGTTAATCAAATTATAGTGGATTACTTTTTTTTCCCTCTTCTTTCTTCCTCTAGTAGAGTTCATTTTTTTGTTTACAAAAATGTGTTTACAATAATGGTCCTATGCAGTATTTCTCCTTTTGTGACTGACTAATTTCACTCAGCATAATGTCCTCAAAGTTCATCCATGTTATGCGTTAGCTTGCAGCGTCCTTGTCATTCTTCAAGGTAGCATAGCATTCCACTGCATGTATGTACCACAGTTTGTTTATCTATTCTTCAGTTGATGGGCACTTTGGCTGTCTCCATCTTTTTGCTATTGTAAAAATAGTGCTGCTATGAACATTGGTGTGCATATATCTACTCGTGTTATGGCTCGTATTTTTTGTGGGTAAATTAATCCATTGACATTCAGTGTAATTATTGACAGGTATTGATTAACTGTTGTCATTATGTTAATTTTTTGTGGTGCTATTTGTTCCTTTGTTCTGCATGCCTTCTAGTGCTGCGTTCATGGTTTTTTTTGTGCTACTTCTTGTCGGTTTCTTCTTTGTTTTAATGTTTCCTTGTTCTACTTGGATCTTCATTTTCATGGTAAGTTGTGAAGTGTTAATTTTCTTTGGGGTTACCCTATTGTCTGTTAAGTTTTTCCTGCATTTAAGACAGTCTATTGCATCCTGCCATCTACTGACCTCTTCATCACCTGGATCTCTGTTCCCATATTTTTCCCTTCTTTGACATTGTTAATATTTTGATCTTTGGTTGGCCTCACAGGTCCTCTGAATTCATTGCTGTAATTTTGTTCTGTTCTGAACTCTGCTATCCATTGACTGAGTTCCAGGTGGTGTTGTCACAACTGTTAACCTTGGTTGTTGTCTGTTCTTGCTGGTTTTCATTTCCAAGAACTTCTTTTAGGATGTTTTGAAGCATTGGATTGGCTTTAACAAAATTTCTTAGTTTCTATTTATCCTGGAATGTTTTGATTGCACCATCGTATTTGATTGACAGTTTTGCTGGATAGACGATTCTTGGTTGGTATTTTTTTTCTTTTAGGGTTTTATATATGTTTCCCCATTGCCTTTTTGCCCGCATGGTTTCTGCTGAATAATCAGAGCTTAATCTGATTTGCTTGTCTTTGTAGGTAACACTTCTCTTTTCCCTGGTTGCTTTTAGGATTCTTTCCTTGTCTTTGATTTTGGATAGCTTGATTATGATATGTCTCGGTGATTTTCTATTGGGGCCTATCCTTCCTGGGGTTCTTTCAGCTTCTTGAATGTTTATCTTCTTGTCCTTCAAGATGTTAGGAAAATTTTCTTCCAGAAGCTCTTCAACAATCTCTTCTGAGGATTTCTGTGATTCTTCCTGTTCTGGAATGCCAATAATTCTTAAATTATTCCTCTTCATGTTATCCAGGATGAATCTTAGACTTTATTCAGATTTTTAAATCTTTTTTTTCTGCTTGCTCTTCTATTTTAGCAGTATTGAGAGACTTGTCTTCCAGTTCATTGATTCTGGCTTCCCTCTCTTCCATTCTGTTCCTTTGCCCTTATAGTCCATTTCTGATATTTTATTATTAATCATCTGGACTTCTTTTTGCAGGTTTTGGATTGTTTCCAATGCCATATCTATCTTGTTTGATTGCTCCTATAGCACATTCCTGACTTCTTCCTTGTTTTCTTCCACTCCTTTTTGTAGCATTTGAATTTGTTTCCATATTATTCTTCTGAATTTCTTCTCAGGCAGATCCAGAGCCTGCTCTTCTACTGGAAAGTCTGTGCCTGCCTCCAGCTCATTTGTCTCAGTTAGCTTTTTCTGTTTTTGGACATTTGTTGAGATCTTTAATTGTGTTTTCTTGGACATTTCAACAGTTATGTTAGTTTTTAATGCTTAAATGGATGTGTGTTGCTTTGTTGGTAAGCTTTGTTGTTGCTGAGTGTCTCTTGGTGGATATGATCTGCAGATAGGCTTCCCTTTTCATGTGTAATGCCTAGCAGCTGGTTTTGGCTCTTGTCCAGATGATGGGGTATTACAGGGTATGCTTGTAGCTTGGCTATATGGGCACAGTTGCTGTCTCTTCTTGGGTAAGGTAAGGGGAGAAAGCTCCAACCCCTGGGAGAAGAACGAGGCCCAAAGGACCAAAGACAGAAACAATATAAAAGCAGAGACAGAAACCACAAATCAAAAACAAAAATTAAATTGTGATTGACACTGTCCTCTGGCCTTTGCTTTGCAAAGGGTTCCACCTAGGTAAACTTTGGGGCTGGTTCCCAGGGTCAAAATGTAATAAGAAGCAGCCTGCATGTTTCCTCTTTGTGCTGTTGGAAAACTGTAAGTGCAATGCTGGACCGTTTTGGGGGTGTGTTCCCATCCACCTGAAGGTGCCTGGGCTGTGTAGTGAGAGCACGATCAGGATGATGAGGAGAGGTAAGTGAAAAATGAAAAGTGAAAGATAAAAAATAAGTCACAACTCCCCTTCCAGATGTGCAGCTCCGCAGCTTCTAGCATTGGGTTGCTGCCTTTGCTTGGCTGTGGCCCCACCCTCTGGCTTGCAGACTTCTGGCTGTTGGCTGCCACTACTGGATTGATTCAGAAATCACCATATTTTGCTTCCACGGGCAGATTTCTTCTCAATGGGTGTGGGAAACTGGTGCCTGGAACCTTAAACAAGATCCAAAGCTCTGCAGTTTTTCTGTGGATTGCTCTTTCTCTGCTTTTTCTGGGTTTTGGCAGAGGAGTTTTCACTGTCTCTGCTTTCCCTGCCCCCAAATTGGAAGTCCCAACTGATTTTTGTATGTTGATCTTATACCCTACCACTTTTTCTGAATCTTCCAATGAGGTCTAGTATCTTTTTTACTGAGTCTTTGAGGTTTTCTATGTATAGAATCATATCATCTGCAAATAGAATTTTAATTCCTCTTTGCCAAGTTGGATACCTTTAATTTCCCTGTCTTGCCTAATACCTCTGGTTAAGACTTCTAGCACATTATTGAATAGGAGTTATGACAAAGGGCATCTTTGTCTGGTTCCTGTTCACAGAGGGACGGCTTTCAGTGTCACTCCATTGAGAGCAATGTAGGCTATTGGTTTTGTATGTTGTTGTTGTTGTTATGCGCCATGGAGTCAGTTCTGACTCGTAGTGACCCTATACAGTGTTTCCGAGGCTGTAAATCTTGACGGGAGCAGAACGCCTCATCTTTCTCCCATGGAACAGCTGGTAGTTTCGAACTGCTGACCCTGAGGTTCACAGCCCGATGGTTTGTTGATTTTATTAATGCTTTCAAAGAACCAGCTTCATGTCCTGTTGATTCTTTTTATAGTTTTTCTGTTTTCTATCTCATTTATTTCTGCACTTATCTTTATAATTTCTTTTCTTTTGGTGACTGTAGGTTCTCTCTGCTAATTAATTATTAAAGATGCTGTGTTAATGTGTCAATTTTGGTTCTTTCTTTTTGGATGTGCACATTTATCACAATAAATTGTCATCTCAGAACCACTTTCACCATGTCCCAAAGATTTGGTATGTTGTGTTTTCAACTCATTTGTTTCTAAAACTTTGTGAATTCATGTTTAATTTCTGCTATTATCCAGTCTTCTTTCAGCAGGGTGTTATTCAGTTTCCATGTATTCAACTTTATTTCCTTCATCTTCTTATTGTTGATTTCAGGCTTTATTGCATTGTGGTCTGAAAAATGCTTTGTAGTATTTTGATGTTTGTAAATTTATGGAGGCTTCCTTTGTGACCTAACACATAGACAATTCTGGAGAAAGTTTCATGTGCATTGGAAAAGAATATGTATTGTGCTGTTGTTGGGTTGAATCCTCTGTACACATCTATGAGGTCAAGTTGGTTGATTGTACTGTTTAGCTCCTCTGTAACTTTGACACCTTTCTTTTTGGTTGTTCTATCCCTTTTTGAAAGTGGCGTATTAAAATCTTCTACTATAATTGTCGATTTGTCTATTTCTTTATTTAATTCTAGTTTGTTTGTTGCTGTTAGGTACCATTGAGTCAGTACCGACTCATAGAGACCTTATACACAGCCCAACGAAACGCTACCTGATTCTGGGCCAACCTCACTATCATTGCCACACTTGAGTCCATTGATGCTGCCACTTTGCCAATCCATCTCACTTGGGGGGGGTCTTCCTCTTTTTCTCTGACTCTCCACCTTACCAAACATGATATCCTTCTCCAGCAACTGTTCCTTCCTGACAATATGTCCAAAGCATGAGAGATGAAGCGTGGCCATCCTGGCCTCCAAGGAGCACTCTGGCTGCACTTCTTCCAAAACAAATCTGTTGGTTCTTTTGGTAGCTCATGGCACTTTCAATATTCTCCTCCAACACCATAACTCAAAAGCATTAATTCATCCGTGGTCTTCCTTAGTTACTGTCCAGCTTTCACATGCATATGATGTTATTGAAAATACCATGGCTAGACCTTTTAAAGTGTTGAAGAGCAAAGATGTCAACTTGAAGACTAAGGTGCACCTGACCCAAGCCATGGTATTTTCAATTCTAATTGTTGTTATTGTTGTTAAGTGCCATCGAGTTGATTCCTACCCACAGTGACCCTGTATAGGGCTTCCGAAGAGCAGCTTGTGAGCTTGAACCGCCGACTTTGCTGTTCAAATGGCTTTCCAGTCTGGTGCATTAACCCAATTCTAGTAGGGTTTGCTTTATATATCTTGGTGCTCTTTCATTGGGAGTGTAGATGTTAATTATGGTTATGTCATCTTGCTCAATTGACCTTTTAATCATTAGATAGTGTTCTTCTTTATCTCTTATGCTGGTTTTTGCCTTAAAGTTAATTTTAGCAGAGATTAGTATTGCCACTCCTGCTTGCTTTTTATTGCTGTTAGCCTGATATATTTTTTCCATCCTTTATGTTTTAGTATTTGTGTGCAAGGTGTGTCTCTTACAGTCAGCATATTGAAGGGCTGTGTTTTCTTATCCATTCTGACAATCTCTGTTTCTTCACTGTGCATTTAATCTATTGACATTCAGTGTGATTTATCAATAGGTATGAATTAATTGCTGTTATTATGTTAATCTTTTTGTGGTGCTGTTTGTTCCTTTGTTCTGCATGCCTTGTTATGCTGAGTTCATATTTTTTGTGCTAACTCTTTTCAGTGTCTTCTTAGTTTTAATGTTTCCTTGTTCTCCTTGGATATTCATTTTCATGGTAAGTTGTGAAGTATTAATTTTCTTTGAAGTTACCTTATAGTCTATTAACTTGTCCCTACATTTAACACGGTCTATTGTATCCTGCAATACACCTGACCTTCTCACCACCTGGGTCTCTGTTTCTATATTTTTTCCTTCTTTGACATTGTTAATATTTTGATCTTTGATTGGCCTCACAGGTCCTCTGAATTTGTTGTTATAATTTTGTTCTGTTCTGAATCCTGCTATCTGTTGACTGAGTTCCAGGTGGTGTTGCCATGTCTGTCAATCTCTGGTTGCTGTCTGTTCTTGCTGGTTTTCATTCCAAAGAACTCACTTTAGGATGTTTTGAAGAGCTGTATTGGCTTTGACAAAATCTCTTAGCTTCTGTTTATCCTGGAATATTTTGATTGCACCATCATATTTGCTTGACAGTTTTGCTGCATAGATTATTTTTTTTCTTTTAGGGTTTTATATGTCTCCCCATTGACTTCTTGCCTGCATGGTTTGTGCTGAGAAGTCAGAGGTTAATCTGATTTGCTTGCCTTTATAAGCAACACATCTTTTTTCTCTGGCTTCTTTTTGGATTCTCTCCTTGTCTTTGATTTTGAAGAGCTTGATTATGATATGTCTTGGTGATTTTCTTTTGGGGCTTATCCTTCCTGGGGTTCATTCAGCTTCTTGAATGTTTAACATCTTATCCTTCAAGATGTTAGGGACATTTTCTTCCAGTAGTTCCTCAACTCCTCAACTATCTCCTCTGTGGACATCTGTGATTTTTCTGTTCCGAGATGCCAATAATTCTTGTTATTCTTCTTCATGTTATCCAACATGAATCTTGGACTCTTTTCAGATTTTTTAATCCTTTTTTTCTGCTTGCTCTTTTATTTTAGCAGTATTGAGAGATTTGTCTTCCAGCTCACTGGTTCCTGCTTCCATCTCTTCAATTTTTCTCCTTTGTCCTTTCATTGTATTGTCCATTTCTGATATTTTATTATTAATCATCTGGACCTCTTTTTGCAGGTTTTGAATGGTTTCTAATGCTATATCTATCTTGTTTGATTGCTCCTGTAACACTTTCCTGATTTCTTTCTTGTTTTCCTCCACCCCTTTTTGTAGCATCTGAATTTGTTTCCATATCATTCTTCTGAATTCCTTCTCAGGCAGATCCAAAGCCTGCTCTTCTTCTGCTGTGAAGTCTGTGTCTGCCTCCAGTTTATTTGTCTCAGTTACTCTTTTCTGATTTTGGACATGTGCTGAGATATTTTCTTGTGTTTTCTTGAACATTTTCAGTAGTTAGGTGGGTTATTAATGCTTAAATGAATGTATGTTGCTGTGTTGTTTAGCTTACTGAGTGTCTCCTGGTGGATGTGATCTGCAGATAGGCTTCCCTTTTCATGTGTAATGCCTAGCAGCTGGTATTGGCTCTTGTCTAAAGGTGGGATATTACAGGATATGCTTGTAGATTGGCTATATGAGCACACTTTGTGTCTCTTCTTGTGTTAGGAAGGGGGAGAAAGCTCCCACCCCCAGGAAAAGACTATAACCAAAAGGACCCAAATTAGAAAAGTATAAAAGCAGAGACAAAAACCACCACTCAAAAACAAAAATAAAACTGTAGCCGACTGTCCAGTAGACGTTGCTGTGCAGGCAGGGATAAAGGGTTTCACCCAGGTCAACTTTAGAGCTGGATTCCAGAGTCAGACATCATAACAATCAGCCTGTGGGACCAATGGGGCTCTTGGGAACCTCATCCCTCTGCTGTGGGAAAACTGTAGGTGCAACACTGGATTATTTTGGGACTGCACTTCTGCCCACCTGAAGGTGTCCAGGCTGGGCAGTGAGGGTGAGACTGGGGAGAGGAAGAAGGAAACGTGAAAAATGAAAAGTGAAAAAATGAAAATTCCGTCACACCTCCTTTTCATGATGCAGCTGTGCAGCGTTTTAGCACTTTGTCACTGTATCTGCTTGGCTGTGGCCCTGCCCTCTGATCTCAGTCTAGGCCAAGGGGCCCACAGGGAATAGACCACCCAATTGATTCAGAAAGTACCGTATTTTTGCTCCCAAGGTCAGATTTCTGGCATCTGGCATTTTATATAAGACCCAAAACTCTTGTACTGTTCCAGGAAATCTCCTTAGTTTTTTCCCACACTTCTGCTGAGGAGCCTTTCCTACCTATCTCTGCTTCATGCGCTCCCAAACTGGAAGTCCCTTTCATCTTTTTTTTTGTAAACTGTTTTATTGTGAATTATGTCATAGTTTACATGGGAGAACATTAGCTTTAAATTCATCCTATTATATATCGTTATAGTGTCATGGTTACAATCCCCTCCATGCATCATCAACCAACCAAAGGGTACACCCCGCAAGCCTGCACCCTGGTCATCAGCACACAGCCCCTCTCCCTCTGTGGGTTTAGAGTTCCCAGCTGCTCTATCTCTCCACTTCATCGTCTCTGCCTCCATCTCTGGTGTCAGTTTGTTTAGGTAGGGTCCTGCGTTCTGCTCTTCTCCCTTAATGGTCCCAGCCTTCTATCTTTGTTTGATGCTTTCAGCATCATTCAATCATTTGCCCAATGAATCTTTCAAAAACGAAAGTCAAGCCTTGAATTTTTCCTTTAGTTCCCCCAACTTGAGAAATGCTGAACGTGTTCTTCCTCTTTGGTTTTCTGACTCCAGATCTTTGTACACTTCATTGTAATATTTTACTTTGTATTCTCGAGCTGACCTTTGAAATTTTTTGTTCAGCTCTTGGACCGCCTCATTTCTTCCATTTGCTTTAGCATCTATATGGCTGTGGTGGCTGTGTGTGGTAGAGTCGGTTCCGACTCATAGCGACCCTGCACAGGGTTTCCAAGGCTGTAAATCTTTACAGGAGCAGAACGCCTCATCTTTCTCCTGCAGAACAGCTGGTA
>NW_006408633.1:6452875-6467709 GCF_000296735.1 Chrysochloris asiatica
AGCATTTGAATTTGTTTCCATATTATTCTTCTGAATTTCTTCTCAGGCAGATCCAGAGCCTGCTCTTCTACTGGAAAGTCTGTGCCTGCCTCCAGCTCATTTGTCTCAGTTAGCTTTTTCTGTTTTTGGACATTTGTTGAGATCTTTAATTGTGTTTTCTTGGACATTTCAACAGTTATGTTAGTTTTTAATGCTTAAATGGATGTGTGTTGCTTTGTTGGTAAGCTTTGTTGTTGCTGAGTGTCTCTTGGTGGATATGATCTGCAGATAGGCTTCCCTTTTCATGTGTAATGCCTAGCAGCTGGTTTTGGCTCTTGTCCAGATGATGGGGTATTACAGGGTATGCTTGTAGCTTGGCTATATGGGCACAGTTGCTGTCTCTTCTTGGGTAAGGTAAGGGGAGAAAGCTCCAACCCCTGGGAGAAGAACGAGGCCCAAAGGACCAAAGACAGAAACAATATAAAAGCAGAGACAGAAACCACAAATCAAAAACAAAAATTAAATTGTGATTGACACTGTCCTCTGGCCTTTGCTTTGCAAAGGGTTCCACCTAGGTAAACTTTGGGGCTGGTTCCCAGGGTCAAAATGTAATAAGAAGCAGCCTGCATGTTTCCTCTTTGTGCTGTTGGAAAACTGTAAGTGCAATGCTGGACCGTTTTGGGGGTGTGTTCCCATCCACCTGAAGGTGCCTGGGCTGTGTAGTGAGAGCACGATCAGGATGATGAGGAGAGGTAAGTGAAAAATGAAAAGTGAAAGATAAAAAATAAGTCACAACTCCCCTTCCAGATGTGCAGCTCCGCAGCTTCTAGCATTGGGTTGCTGCCTTTGCTTGGCTGTGGCCCCACCCTCTGGCTTGCAGACTTCTGGCTGTTGGCTGCCACTACTGGATTGATTCAGAAATCACCATATTTTGCTTCCACGGGCAGATTTCTTCTCAATGGGTGTGGGAAACTGGTGCCTGGAACCTTAAACAAGATCCAAAGCTCTGCAGTTTTTCTGTGGATTGCTCTTTCTCTGCTTTTTCTGGGTTTTGGCAGAGGAGTTTTCACTGTCTCTGCTTTCCCTGCCCCCAAATTGGAAGTCCCAACTGATTTTTGTATGTTGATCTTATACCCTACCACTTTTTCTGAATCTTCCAATGAGGTCTAGTATCTTTTTTACTGAGTCTTTGAGGTTTTCTATGTATAGAATCATATCATCTGCAAATAGAATTTTAATTCCTCTTTGCCAAGTTGGATACCTTTAATTTCCCTGTCTTGCCTAATACCTCTGGTTAAGACTTCTAGCACATTATTGAATAGGAGTTATGACAAAGGGCATCTTTGTCTGGTTCCTGTTCACAGAGGGACGGCTTTCAGTGTCACTCCATTGAGAGCAATGTAGGCTATTGGTTTTGTATGTTGTTGTTGTTGTTATGCGCCATGGAGTCAGTTCTGACTCGTAGTGACCCTATACAGTGTTTCCGAGGCTGTAAATCTTGACGGGAGCAGAACGCCTCATCTTTCTCCTGCAGAACAGCTGGTAGTTTCGAACTGCTGACCTTGCGGTTCACAGCCAGATTCGTAACCACTATGCTACCAGAGCTCGTATGGTGTAGAGCAAATTTCAGTGTCTCTTTTGACATTCATTTTGTCTTTCTTGTCTTATGGAGTAGGTGCTATTATTATCATATAATCATATTATATTCTGCAAATAGGAAGTTGAAGCACAATACCTCCATGATCATTGAAAATTCTACCATATGTTTTGTGTGGTATCTAGTTTAAGTTTCTCCTTCAAATATTTTGATATTTAAAAAATTTTTCCACCATGAAATATATGACTCTTATAATGACAAAAGAAGAATGAATATAAAATGACTAGAAAAATGTATTTATTTTAATTTTTGAATTAAGGCCTCCCAAGGTGTGGCACTGATTTCTCAAGGTCACATAGCTATCAAGAGACTGTTGTAGTCTGGCTTCAGGGCCAGCACATGATACTTTTCAAGGGACAACTTTCCCTCTGAACTGCATGCTACATCTGAAAACATCCTGTACCTCCGTCTTCCCATCTCTACCAGCCAGTTGTTTATGTGATATCTACCTGCATATAGTCCTTACAGGCAAAGATATGAAAGCAATATGCTTTCCTTCATGAGAACTTCATCTCTTTGGTCTGACTTTTCCTTCTTGCTTATAATCTGCTCTTCACATGTTCTGTGCAATACCTGGGTGTGGGGCACTTTCTTCAGTAATAAGAGAAACCTGCTGCAGGGAGGATAATGAGATATCATGAAGCAGTGGGGTTAAGATCAGGATGGAGTGTGTTGGGAGACTAGAGGGAAAAATGCTGGGAGAAAAATTCCAAGACTCTTTGGCATAATACTGTAGAGTGAGATAGGCATCACACCTTCCATTTCTATGCATCTTTATAGTTTTCAGTGTTATGAGTTAGGAATATAGATATTTAAATCTTAGTCAGATGCTTTATTATTATTTTTTAATTCAGAAGGAAACAGCTGCTCAGACAGCTTCTATAATTTGTTGTACATTACCCAGCTATTAAGCAGTATAGCATCTACTACTTTTGTCTCCTTGTTTTGTTTTGATCACAACACCTTGTTTCTCTATGACAGTGTGGTATAGTCAGTTATTTAATATCCCTTCTAGCCATAATCTGTAACTACCACCTAACAATGTTTGTTCCTTGCTAGGTCTGGGTAAGAGCAGGTGGGAAAAGATACTGATAGGATGACGTGATTCAGCTGTGAATGTTAGCAGACTTAACTGTAATTGTAAAAATGTGGATATAATGTGAACCATCTCAGTAGCAGGAGGTGGGGATTTACTATCATCAAAGAAGCAGAACTAGGATTGGAGCACATCCTTTGGACCCTACGTAGTGAACCTTCTCAACTCAGGGACACCAGAGGAGTAGTAGAATAGCAACCAAGAGCCAGAGCATGAGATGACAGAGTGGTAGGCTTCCCAGTACAGAGAACAAGTAAAGTTAAGTGAGGCTTGCTTGCAGAGTGGGGTGCCTCCAGGTACTTAAATAGGGGAACAAGGTATGCTAACCCAGGAAGTTAAAGTCAAGTGCCCTCAGGCTGAGGCACTTGATAAATGATGTGTCCTGTGAGCATATATCAGCAACCCTAAAAGAGCTTTGTAACTATGACCAGGCCGAGAGAGGCCTGCCAGTAGGCTAAGGAGAGGCTGTCCTAATTGGAAGACCTATACCCTGTACATTTTGACCTGTTAACTTCCCTAAAAAAAACACATAATGGTGAATATGATGTCTGAGTTCTGTGTGGCCATTGCAATGAATTATTGAATCCAACTGAGTAGAGAGAGCTGTGGGAGGAATGGTTGATGGTTCGTTTTTAACACCAGTATTAACAGAAGATGACTAAACACAGATATCTTAAATAATCTACATTATTCATTTGTTGCTTTCTCAGAAATCACCTGATAAAAATGAGGTCAGAGTCCCTGTTGGCTGGGTTGGCATTTGATACTGCCTTCTTTCTTACTGACAAAATCTAACAAGTTTAGACTGGTGATTGTGTTGTGTGACTTCAGATAGGCCAAGGCTTTGTAAGTTGAGCCCTCCTCTAAACATACAAACAACATCAATAATTTAAAAAAAACACCAGAAACCAAACTCACTGCCCTTGAGTTGATTCTTACCTATAGAAATTCTGTGGGACAGAGTAGAACTGCCCCATTGGGTTTCCAAAGCTGTAATCTTAACAGAAGCTGACTGCCACATTTTTCCCTCCACAGAGCAGCTGATAGTTTTGAACCACCGACCTTCTGGTTTGCAATTGAGTGTTTAACCACTATGCCACTGGCACTCCTTGTTTGTTGAATGTTCATTTTTTTTATCTGGAAATCAAACTCTTGGGTTAGCCTGGATTTTGAAGTCAAATTGCTTGTGTGACTTTGAGAAAGTCACCCTGTTGCTGTGTTTCTATTTTTCTATTGGTACCCCAGGAAATTGGTGCATTGTTATAAATGCAGAGTAGCAGAAAGGGAGAGATTGTTGTGAAGCTTTTCCATGATATAATTCCAATCAATACCTCCCCGAATATTGAGAATTCCACCAAGTGTTTTATGTGGTATCTAGTTTAACTTGCTCCTTCAAATATTTGGACAGTAAAAAAAAAAAATTTCCACCATGAAATGTATGACTCTTATAATAACAAAAAAAAGAATGAATATAAAATTACTAGCAAAATGTATTTATTTTAAGTTTTAAATTAAGGCCTTCCAAGGTGTGGGTTGCTATGGGTCAGAACTGATTCGATGGCACTTAACAAAAACAACAAAGTGTGGCACTGTGTGTGAATGGCCTGGACTACAAGGTTAGTTACAACCACAAGGTTGACAAGCTTACCAGTCATGCCTTGGACATCCTATATAGGGTCATTATGTGTCAGAACTGTCTTGATGGCACTTAACAACAAGAGGATCAAAGAATAAATGCAAAGCTGGCTTGATAATATAAAGGGAAAAATCCTCAAAACAACAACCCTAGCTATAAGTGTTCTTTGCATTTTGTCTTCTATACATTTATGTTCTTGTCAGTGGACTCATGGTGACCCCACACATGATGGAATGACACAAAATGCTATCCAGTTCAAGGCTACCCTTGTCAGCAGTGGCAGATCATACAGTTATGATTCATAAAGTTTCATTGACTGATTTTTGGACGTAATATCCAACCCTTTTTTTCTAGTCCATGTTAGCTTGAAAGGTCCACTGAAACCTATTTAGCATCATGGCAATATGCAAGCCTCCACTGACAGGTGGATATGGCTGCTCATGAGTTGCATTGGTCAGGAATCAAACTCTGGGCTCCACATGGGAGGTGAAATTCTACCACAGAACCACCAATGCCCTCTCTCTCTATTTATATACTCTGGTCATTTTACTCCAGTGAAAGTTCTTTATATTCTTTTAAATTCTACACATATTGTTTCATAACTACTTTATGCTCATTCCTGAGATGATCCACCAAACAATAAGGCACCATGCCTGCAAGTTTAAAGTTGAAAAGTTAGTGTAATAAAAGTAATGAAAGATGCTTGTTTTCCTAAGCCATTCTCTTGACACAGAAAAAGTTCTTGTATCCACAGAGTTTTGGGTGTTTGGGCTCTGACATGTCCCTTCCCAGTGCTGTCTTTCCAGTCCCAACAAAGCCTGCTGTTCCCTTGCTCCTAGAGCAGACAGACAGGACAACAACCATCCCACGTGCGTCTACACTGTGGATGACCACCTGTCTCCTACAACTTTGGTCCAAGTATTGGATAATCCACTTCCTACCTGTACCATTGAAACTTTTCTTGTCCCAACCCTCCCCAACTGTCACATCAAAAGAAAACAGTATCTTTTATCCCTATTTCCATTACACTTCCATATTGAAGCCACAAAGTAATACCATTTTGTGTCTTAAACAGGAAATTGTACATTATAAAGTTGTAAAAAATAACAAAAAATCCCCAAACAAGAAAAGAAACAACAACAAAACACCCACTTTTCAAACTACAGCTCCCTTCTTTTTAAGACAACCATTAGGCTTTAAGTTTCATAAGCTCAGGGAGGAGTTCCTGGGGGGTGCAAATGGTTCAGCATTCAACCATTAACCTAAAGATTGGAAGTTTGAACCCACTCAGAGGTACCTCAAAAGAAAGCCCTGGTGATTTGTTTCTGAAAGGTTATATCTCTGAAAACCCTATGGATCCCAGTTCCACTTTGCAACACACTCCTTAACTCAGGCATGCATCCCTGTGAGCTTGGCTGAGGACAAGCAGACTGCCAGACACCATGCTATACTCAAGATTATCCCTTCCTCCGACACTGGCTGATTGTCCTTGGACCACAATTGTGTGACTTGGCCCCCTCTTCCCTCAGGATGAGTTCATTTCCCAGGAGACTTCTCAGACCTTCATGCAACTCGAACCTTGGCAGATCCAGCCTAGTAGTCCTCCAGACTTACCCTGGCTCTGTCTGGATTCTGGAGCGAAGACAGCCTGATGCAAGCCAGGGCTCAGCTACATAAACAATGGCAGCTGGGATGTCAAATGGAAGGACAAGAGTTATGATAGGGACGAATGGTTACTTCTGACTGGGGAAGGTCAAGGGAGACATGCGACAGGTGATAGGGGATGATTTTATTAGAGATGTCAGAGTGAGGGGCCACCTGCAGGATAGGGTCATGAAACACCAAGAAGCGTGGTGTTCTGAAGCAGCGCTCACAAAGCCCATGGTGGAGAATGATACTGGGAGATGATGAAATAAGATTGTTTGGGGAGAGTTGTGGCATGGTTTGAATTTTCTTCTAGGGGCCAAGAGAGGCAATTTGACCTGAGTTTTGGGTCATGTCACTAAGAAGAATGGATTGCAGGGGGAGGATGGGAAATCGCTTAGTAAGCTCTAGCAGTAATCCAAGGGGGAGGGTTGAGGATAGCCAAAGACAGGCTATGGGAATGGAATGTCCCCTGTGGTGTACACTACACAGCCTTGGTTTACTTATTTTTGTATTCACAACATTTCTAAACTCAGTTCCAAGCCCAGAATAAGTGGTCAGTAAATGTTTGAAGAATGAATGAGTAAATAAAACAAGTGGATACACCCTGGGGATGTAGTGTCAACAGGCTGTAAGTGGAGGAGGGGGTGAAAGAAAGGTAAAGTTGCGGATCAGATACTGTTTGTGTGATTGGAGTGCCCCACCAAAGGTAGGAGTCTAAGGGAAAACAGAAGCTGGTGGAGGTTGGAAAGGATAATGGCAACATCACTGGTGGTTCTGTGGGAGAGTTCTCATGTGGGAGACCTCAGTTCAGTTCCTGGATGATGGACCTCATTCACAGCCCCCACCTGCCTGTCAGTGGAGGTTTGTTTACATGCCACAATTATACTGAACGGTTTTCAGCAGAGCTGACAGATTATGAAGAAAATCCTGGCAATACATTTCCCAAATCAGTCAGTGAAGATCCTATGACCACACAGTGTGATTTGCAGTGGATCAAGGGGATGCTACAAGACTGGATAACATTGTTCATGGGGCCTTCTTGAGTCAGCGGTTGTTATATGTAGAACTGACTTGCTGGCATCTACCAAGAACCACCAACTTTTACTTTATGTTAGGTGTGCTTCTAAATGCTTCATAGATATTCACTTATTTTATCATTATGTAACCCTGTGAAATAAGTACCATTATTATTTTACATATGAGGACAGAAATGCACATAGATAACATCCTCAAGTCACACAGCCGATAAGTAGCACAGCCCAAATGTGAATCCTTGCCTCTCGGTTTGCGGCATGTTGTATCTGAGATACCTGTGAGATACTCAGGTACCAAATCTTGCAGGTGTTGAAAGATGATACTTTGCAAGTTTACATCAGGCCCTGTTTGTGTCAGTTCTGTGAGTCTAAATGAGACTCAGAAAACAGGGATTGTGGCAAATACTCAGCGCTGCAGAGAGACTTTGCTGAAAAAGGAGGTTGCATGAATCATTACTTGGTGAGTTTGGAAAGTTTTAGGCTTGGATGATCGACACAGACAACCATTAGAACAATATACCTAGTATTGATTTGGTTCGGCCTCATTTTAGTGAGAAGATATGGTTTACCTCTAGTTCCTAGGACCGTTGAATATTTCTATGGATGTAGACCCCCCTCATCTGTCAGTTTGTTTACTGTGGTGGCTTGCGCATTACTATGATGCTTGAAGTTATGTCACTGGTATCTCTAACACCTGCAGGGTCACCCGTGGTGTACAGGTTTCAGTGGAACACTCAGACTAAGACTAGGAAGAAAGGACTAGCAATTTACTTCCAAAAATGAGCCAAGAAAAATCCTGTGGCTCACAACAGAATATTGTCTACTCTAGTGCTGGAAGATGAACCACACCCCTAGCTTGCAAAGCACTAAAAATACACTGTGACCCCAACAATGAACTTGCGTATACCAGTGACCATGGGGTTGTTATGAGTCAGAGCCACTTGACAGCACCTAGCAAGGATAAGAATAGAAAATAAAATGTATATTCAGAATATTTGTATTAATGCAACCAGTTTCCAATTTATCATGATAAAAGATGTTTCAGAAATGTGGAGTGCATTTCCATTTCACTAGGAGCACATTGGAGGAGTCCTGGTTACGCACCATTGGTTGGTAGTTCAAATTTACCAGCTGTTCCTCAGAAACCCTATACAGGATCGCTATGAGTTGGCGGCACACAGCAACAGCAAACCAGGAACACCTGGGACGTTTCTGGGTAGTGCAAACAGTTAAGCATTGCCTTGCTAGTCTAAAGATTGGTGAATCAAACCCATCCAGAGGTACCTTGGAAGACAGGAAGCAGTTCTACCTTGTACACATAGGATTATCATGAGTTGGTCTCCGTTTAATGGCAACTAAAGGAGCTCTGATAGTGTAGTGGTTACGAATCGGGCTGCGAACCTTAAGGTCAGCAGTTTGAAACTACCAGCTGTTCCATGAGAGAAAGATGAGGCTTTCTGCTTCCGTAAAGATTTACAGCCTTGGAAATCCTGTATAGTGTTGCTATGAGTTGGAACCGACTCCATGGTACATAACAACAACAACAACAGTCTGGGAGCTCAGAAGCACATGCCATTTCAGCTTGACCCTGATTTATTAGGCAACAGTGAAAAGAAATCTTCATAGACAGCAAGGCGAGCCTGTTAAGGTTCTATCACAGGTCAATTTTAGCTCAAGTTTTTCTTTTGAATCAATACAGTTATATTCCCAAATGTTTTCTATGTGAGAATATTTGATGAATATTTATTGGCCTGGGTTACATTACCTTTTCCCCCAATATATATTTTCTCTGGGGTTAGCACTTTTAAATTCTCAGAAACTACCACAAGTATTGACATTTATTTTCAAGGCTCCAAGAAAACGTTATCTGTGCTGTTTGGAAAGACATGAAACGGTGTCTGGTTAGTTGAGAAATGGAGACAATGAAATCGAATCTTAATTTGGGGTCCTAGGACTCCTTTTTGAGAGTATAATTTTTTATGTATATAAGGAATATTTTAAAAAATCAAAATACATTTAGACTTTACATAGTACTTTATAAACATAAACTCATTCTTTCTGTGTCCTTATAATGCTATGCAAAGTACAGTTATATTTTGAGTGGAGTCAGTTTAAACCTTAAGAGTCTAAATTTGTCAAAATTGCTCAGTGGTTTAATCTGAATCAAATCTTTGCCTCCAGACTCCTTGACCATGATACCCAGGGATGTGGAAGAGTCTAGTTGACATTCTGGGAGGTCTGGGGGAAAGAGGTTAGACTGTAGAAGCATGAGTTCAAGTTTTGACTTTACTGCTTACCAGATGCATGAACCAAGACAAGGTATTTGATGTTTATTAACCTCATTTAAGGAGTCCTTCTGTGACACTGTGGGTCAATGTGCTGGACTGCAAGGTTAGTTTGAACTGCAAGGTAAGTGGTTCAAGCTCACCAACCTCTCTTTGGAAACCCTAGACAGGGTTGCTATGAGTTGGAACCGACTCAAAGACATTTAAGAACAACAACAACAATAACATCCTCATTTAAGGACCTCTGGTGATGCAGTGCTTAAGTGCTTGGCTGCTAGCTGAAAGGCTAACAGTTCAAACCTACCAACTGCTCTGTGGGAGGAAGCTGGGGCAATCTGCTTCCATAAAGATTACAGCCTTCTGGAAACTTCCTGCAAGATGGCAGACTAGGCAGTCAGACTACACAGACCCTTTACAGCAAAGAGACCAAATATAGATACAGATGAAAATTCTAGCATCCTGAACTTCAGAAGAAAGGTTAGAGAGGTGGATGGAGTGCTTGCTGGAAAGAGAGGTCAAGCAGGGACAGAGAGGAAGATTGACTGGTGAACAGCTGGCCAACTCCAACCTACATTCACCCAAGCATAGACCATGCTCTCTGGGAGTCTGAAGTCATGTGGTGGGGACCCACACCAGTGTGAGATCAGGGCTAGCCACACTGCTTTGGGGTGCTGCTTTGGTTCCTAAATTCAGGTGGGGTCAGTTTTAGACCTATAAAACCCACAGAGCCACCAGACCAGCATTTAACCAGTTACCCTCCCATCAGCTTTCCTGTGTCCTAACAGACATTGAAACCAACTCCATCAAGGTCCCCCATGAACTACTTCCAGACTGAGTGCTCTGAACATGGATAACATAAAGGCCAATGGGAACTCCAACAAGGGCCAGGAACTCTGCTGTTGCAACCCCTCCACAACCATCTCATGAGCTCCTTGAGTTGCAGAAGCCCACCAGAGATTTCTTCCCTCTAGGCCCCCAAACTCCACTGTTTGTTTTTACAAATATGACAACCTCACAATTCCCTGGGGACAAAAGACAAATTTAGCTCACATGAAGAAACAAGAGACAATGGATCAAACAAATAGCCAAAACACAGAGACAGAAAATGTTCCTGAGGTAAAAAGGTAATATAACTAACTGAAAAAGAATTTAGAAGAATAATGTTTTGGTATCTCCAACAGATTGACAGAAAGGTCAAGAGAAGCAAGGAGAACACAGGAAAAAAAAAAAAAAAAAAAAAAAGAGAATTCAGGAAAGTACTATAAGAACAAACAGACAAAATAAATGCAATTTTTGAAACAATACAAAACCTGAAGTTAGAAATCCAGAAGATTAATGTAAAGATTTCAGAAATGGGCAGTACACTGAAAGGACAAAGGAAAAAAATTCAAAGCAGAGGAAGCCCAAATTTGTGAGCTTGAAGATAAATCTCTCAATATTGTTAAATTAGAAGAATAATCAGAAATCCTAGGAGTTATGTAGGACACCATGAAGAGGAACAATTTATGGGTGATTGGAATTCCAGAACATAAGGAGACAATAAAAAGCACAGAGAAAATTGTTGACGAGTTGTTGGAAGAAAACTTCCCTAACATCTTGAAAGATGAGAAAAGAAGCATGCAAAAAGCTGAACGAACCCCAAATAAGATAAAGCCCAAAAGAAAATCACCAAGACATACCATGATCAAACTTTCCAAAATCAAAGACAAGGAAAGAATCCTGAGAGCAGCTCAGGAAAAACAAAAAGTTACCTAAAAAGAAAAACAAAAAAAACAAAACTTAACCCCCCAACAAAAAACAAGCAAGCAAAAAAGCAAAGGGAATAAAAAAAAAAAAACCCGAAAAAAAAAAAAAAAACTGCCAGTCAAGAATAATATACCCAGTAAAGCTGTCTGTCAAGGATATTTCCTGATAAACAGAAATTAAAGGAATTTGTAATAAGCAGACCAACTTTACAAAAATGCCAAAGGATGTTGTTTGGATTGAGAACCAACAACAATAAACAATTTAAGATTACCACACATGACAACACCACCCAGAACTCAATCCATATATAGAAGTATTTAAAGTTAAACAAATCTACAAAACTGAAAATAAGAAACCAGAGATATCAATGTATAATGAAGTCAACTACAAAGCAAAAAAAAAAAAAAGGGAATAGTGAAGATACAGAACTTTCATATGGCAAGGAATCAAGTAGATTTCAAGATAAAACATGCTATCTTAAGCAGAGAAAAAATTAATAAATTACAGGCTAACCTCAAAGAAAAAGAATACACCTACAAATCAAAATAAAAAAGAGAAGACTCAAAAAAAACTTAGTAAACATTAACACAAAAGAAATGAAGATGAAAAGAAAATCCATAAACAAAATGAATTCAGTGTAGAAAATTATGTGTAAGAAAAAAATCCAGCAGTACCACAAAACACACACACACAAACACACACACACACACACACACAGAGAGAGAGAGAGAGAGAGAGAGAGAGAGAGAGAAATGGCAGGAATCAATTCATCACTATAGATAATTACAGTCAATGTAAATGGATTAAATGTACCAGTCAAGAAACATAGAGAGCAGAATGATAAGAAAACAGGATCTTTCAATATGTGGTCTATAAGTGCCATGTCAAAATGATGGGGACAGCCTAAGTGCCCATCAACAGAAGAATGGTTAAACAAACTTTGGTACATATATGCAATGAAATACTACAAAATGTTGAAGAATAATGATGAATCTGTGAAATACCTCACAGCAAGGTTGAACTTAGAGGACATTATACTGAGTGAAATTAGTCAGTCACAAAAGGACACATATTGTATGAGACCAATGTTGTAAAGAGCTAAAAAAAAAAAAAAAAGTTTCTTGATATAAGAAACAATCTATGATTGCTATTATGACCTTCCTTATTCATTGTCCAACTTTCACATGCTTATGTGACTATTAAAAAATACTATGGCTTGGGTTAAGCATATTTTATTCTTCAAACTGATATCTGCTCTTGAACACTTTAAAGAGGTCTTGTGCATCAGATTTGCCTAATGCAATACAATCATTTGATTTCTTTACTACTGCTTCCGTGAGTGTTGATGGTTGATCTTGAGCAAAATGAAGTTTTTGACAACTTTAATCTTTTCTCCCTTTATCTTGATGTTGTCTATTGGTCCAGTGGTGAGAATATTTGTGGTTTTTTTTTGTTTTTTTTTGTTTTTTTTTACATTGAGGTGCATCCCATATGGGAAACTCTGATCATTGATCTTCATCAATAGATATTTTAAGTTCTCTTTGCTTTCAGAAATCAAGAGTGTATCATCTGCATATTGCAGGTTGCTAATGACTCTTCTTCCAGTCCTGATGCCATGTTTTTTTTTTGTTTTTTTTTTATATAATCCAGTTTCTTGGATTATGTGTTTAGCATACAGATTGAATTAGTGTGGTAAAAGAATACAATCCTGTGTACACCTTTATTAATTTAAAACCATTTATGTTCCCTTGTTCTGTTCGAACAGCTGCCTCTTGGTCTATGTATAGGTTTGTCACGAGCATAATTAAATCTATGTTGAAAGAAGTACAGCCAGAATGCTCCTTAGAAACTGGGATTGCAAAATTTTGTCCCTCTTACTTTGGACATATGAGGAGAGACTAGTCCCTGGAGAAGGACATCATGCTTGGTAAAGTGGAGGGCAAGTGAAAAAGAGGAAGACCACCAATGAGACAGATTGGCACAGTGGCAAAAGTGATAGGCTCAAGTAGAGCAATGATTGTGTGGTTGGCAAAGGACTGGGAGATGTTTTGTTCTGTTGTTCATAAGGTCACTATGAGTTGGTACCAACTCTTCGGCACCTAATAACAAACAACAACAATATGGCTATTATGGGGTGGGAGATGGCAAGGAGTAGAAAAAATTATTGATGGGCCAGAGAGTAGACACATGTTAACATGGGTGATATTGTTGTTGTTGTTAGGTGCCATTGAGTGGGTACCACCCCTTAGCGACCTTATGCACAGCAGGAAGAAACACTGCCCAATCCTGAGCCAATCTCACTATTGTTGCCACGCTTGAGTCCAATGATGCTGCCACTTGGTCATTCCATCTCATTGGGAGTCTTCCTCTTTTTCTCTGACCCACCACTTTACCAAACATGACATCCTTCTCCAGTGACTGGTCCCTCCTGACAATATGTCCAAAGTATGAGAGACAGAGTTTGGCCATCTTGTCCTCTAAGGAGCACTCTGGCTGCACTTCTTCCATAACGTATCTATTGATTCTTTTGGCAGCCCATGGCACTTTCAATATTCTCCTCCAACGCCATAGCTCAAAGGCATCAATTCTATGGTCTTCCTTATTCACTGTCCAGCTTTTGCATGCATATGAGGTTATTGAAAACACCCTGGCTTGGGTCAGGCGCACCTTAGACTTCAAGCTGACATCTTTTCTCTTCAACATTTTAAAAAGGTCTTGTGCAGCAGATTTGCCTAATGCAATACGCTGTTTGGTCTCTTGACTGCTGTTTCCGTGAGTATTAATAGTTGATCCAAGAAGAATGAAGTCCTTGACAACTTCAACTTTTTCTCCATTAGGAATGTTGTTTATTGGTCCAGTGGTAAGGATTTGCCTAATGCAATACATCATTTGATTTTGAAAGAATACATCCTTGTCGCATACCTTTCTTAATTTTAAAACATTCAGTGTTCCCATGTTCTGTTTGAACAACTGCCTCTTAGTCCAAGTACAGATTCCTCATGAGCACAATGGAGTGTTCCAGAATACTCATACTTCACAATGTTGTCCATAGCTTGTCATGATCCACACACTCGAAAGTCTTTGTGTAGTCAATAAAACACAGGTAAACAACTTTCTGATATTCTTTGCTTTCAGCCAAGATCCATCGGACATCAGCAATGATATCCCTTGTTCCACATCCTCTTCTGAATCTGGCTTGAACCTCTGAAAGTTCTCTGTCAATGTATGTATGCTTGCAGCCATTTCTGCATTATCTTAAGCAAAACTTTACTCGCTTGAGATATCGAAGAGATTGTCTGATGAATTCAGCATTCTGTTGGAATGGGCACAGATATCGATCTCTTCTAATCATTTGGCCAGATAGTTGTCTTCCAAATTTCTTGGCAGAGATGAGTGATTGCCTCCTGTGCCACCTCACTTTCTTGAAAGATCTCAACCTTAATTCCATCAATTCCTGGTGCCTTGTTCTTTGCCAATTCCTTCAACGCACCTTGGACTTCCTCCTTCAGGATCATTGGCTCTTGATCATATGGTACCTCTTGAAATTGTTGAACATGAACCATTTCCTTTTGGTACAGTGACTCTGCGTATTCCTTCCATCTCCTCTTGATGCTTTCTGCATCATTCAATCATTTGCCCATAGAATCTTTCAATAACGAAAGTCAAGGCTTGAATTTTTTCTTCAGTTCGCCCAGCTTGAGAAATGCTGAGTGTCTTCTTCCTTTTTGGTTTTCTGATTCCAGATCTTTGCACA
>NW_006408633.1:6469079-6473947 GCF_000296735.1 Chrysochloris asiatica
GTCACTCTTTCTTCCTAATCTGTCTTTGTCTGGAAGCTTATCTGCAACCTGTCCACTATGGATAACCCTGCTGTTATTTAAAATACTGGTGGTATAGCTTTCAGAATCATAGCAACTCACAAGCCAACACAACACTACAAACTGACAGATGAGTGGTGGTACATGGGTGATAGGACAGGTAATATACAACAACAGTGAGGTTAACAGAGAAAAGATGAAGGTAGCAAGAGACACAGGGAGGAATGCAATAGTTAAAGTCAATAGAAGTAAATGTGGTTAACTCTTGGTACATGGAGGGGATTGCAACCATATAATGAAGCAAAGTACATAATTTGTTGAATGTAAAACTGATCTGCTCTGTAAACCTTCACTTAATTCACAATAAAAAGTTGGAAAAAAAGAAAAAAGATGACTTCTTTGGGAATCCTATTGGGCAGTTCTACTCTGTCCTATAGTCTCTGTACGTCACATTGATTTGATGACAATGACTTGATCATTGTTTACCCCTTTGATCAAGCATATGTCTAACAAGCGTTTATTGTAAGCTTTAATCATTTCACTTTGCAAAGTGTCTGGCACAGTAGACATGAGATGTCTGTGCCCTTCTCCTACCTTTGGTTAGTAACCTGAAGCATAACCTCATCCTCTGTCAAAAGATGAATCTAACTTGTTCAAAAATATTTTTCAATACCCAAGGAAGTTGTAATAAAGTTGCATTATTGACCTTGTTGCTGCAGTGGGAAACTGAGGCTCAGTCCCATTGTGGATGTTCTGAAGAACTTTGTAGAAGACATCTTAGGTTTATTCTTTCAATGGGCAGGAGATTGCTCATTTCCTGAAGGTTGTCTCTGGGAATGTTAGTTCCCCTGTTTGTTTCGGCTCTGACTACAGATTCAGTGGCCTTTCTTGGGTTTGAGAAAGCTCCTGAAGTAGAAAATTGGAGTAACATCTGGATGTTGGATCTGGCATTGTGCACAAAGCTACCCGCTACAGCTGTGCTGAAATCTGATTGAAGAGATGAGGCATGGGACTTGTGATAGTTAGCTTCTGTGTCAAATTTACTGGGCTAGAGTTCTCAGTGGCTTGGCAGCTGAGATGTAGTTATCTCATGATGACATCTAATATAATGTAATCAACTCTATGATGAGCTGCCAATCAATTGGGAGGATGTTTTTGCAGGGGTGTGGTCTGGTTCCAACATATTGGACACTCTGGCAAAATTTGTTTGTTCTCTGCTGGTTCTGGATTTTGCATCTGACTCATCGTCTGATCTCTGGTTCTTTGGACTTGAGCCAGTGCCCTGCTTTATTACTTGCCAATTCTGAGAGTTGTCAGCAGCCCACCTGCTTGCCTGTCTGTCTGCCAGTCTTGTTCATCAGCCCTGCAGCTATATGAATCAGAAGTCTCCAGCCTGACATCTAACCCACAGACTTGGGACTGACCACCTCTACAGCTGTGTGAGCCATTTCCTTGATATAAATCTCACTTTATATTTACATATATAAGCTTCACTGATTTTGCTTCTCTGGGGAACCCAACCTAAGACAGGACACAAAAATCTATCTGTTACAGACCTCAATCTTCCCCTCAGTGATTTCTGATAATGTGTCAGAGGGTATCATATGTGATTGCAAACATGTCACTCAAGCTGAGTGCAACAATGTCTGGTGTCAAAGATTCTGAAATATTACGATCTCTGCAAAGCTCTCCATCACTGTGTGTGGGAGTTGGACCAGCATGGCCTCTTAATGTGATGACCTGATCTCTGCCATCTTCTATTGATGCATATCACAGCCACACCACGCCAATGTCAGCCCACTGAAGTAAGGAGAATCCCCTTTGCCTTAGTTTGTGCCACCCACTCTGACTTTGATCTCAAGACACTGAGTGTTTGGGAATCTTCTGTGAAACTGCAAATGTCTCCTGGAATAGGAACTGTTTTTACTGCACTATCTCAGATCGGTTAATATATTTTGAACCACAGAGCATAGATCTGAGGAAATAGAAAACCAAATAGCTTTTAATGTGGAAATAGAAGTCTAGACATGTTTGGGAGTAACTGGATGCTTTCTTTTTATTTCTGAGGTCCAGTAAAGGAAAGGAGGTCTCCTGGCGTGGTGCTGAGGATAAGTACTTGACCTCAAGGCTGGTTTGAACCGCAAGGTTGGTGGTTCAAACTCACCTTTCCTCAGGAACCCTCCACAGGGTTGCTGTAAGTTGGAACTGACTTGATGGCACTTAACAAGAGCAACAACAAAGGTATGGAATCAGGAGAGGAGCTATCATGCTGAGGGGTTTTTTGTGTCAGGCATTTTATGATATTACATCTCATTAAATCTTCAAAGCATTTATTTCACAGTGCTATGAAATACACATCGTTATTTCTAAGACAATCAAAGCAACACAAGGTCACAGTGTTAGAGTCAGAGGCAGGATTTGCTCCTGGTTTTAGTTTATTGAATTGTATTCCTTCAAGATGTGTGTTTAGCGCCTAGAACCCTGGTGGCACTGTGAGTTAAGCATTGAGCTGCTAACCCCAAGGTCAGTGGTTCAAACTTACCAGCTGCTCTAAGGGAGAAAGATGAGGCTGTGGGGTCCCATAATGATCAACAGTTTCAGAAATGCTAAGCAGCCATCCTATTCTGTCTCCATAGGGTCACTATGAATAGGAAACGGTTCAAAGGCAGTGTAGGGTGGTGATGGTAGTGGTGGTGGTGGTAGTGTGCTGTTGAATTGGTTAACAACACTTAACAACAATAACAACAACTACGTCAATAGGTAACTAAGATACTGGTCAATCTAGTCCTAAAATCAGAATAATTTCTAAAGGAGTTGTTGCTATTAGTGTGTTCAAGTCAGTTCTGACCCATAGTGAGCCTATATAGGGTTTTTGTGGAGTACTGGTGGGTTTGAACAACTGACCTTATGGTTCAAGCTGATCTTGCAGTCCAGCGCATTATCCTGCAGTGCAACACCAGGAATCCAGCAGATGGGGAGAAAAAGGGAGAAAAAAAAAATGCGTTAATTAAATTGGAGGAGAGCTTTTGAAAGGCGTATTAAACCACAGTTTTTGATTTTCAATTTGCACTCTGGACCATCTAAGTAGTCCCCTAAATTAATTGTACAGGTATAAGCAGGCATTCATAAGGAGTTCTGGTAGCGTAGTGGTTACGAATTGGGCTGCGAACCTTAAAGTCAGCAGTTCGAAACTACCAGCTATTTTGCGGGAGAAAGATGAGGCTTTCTGCTCCTGTAAAGATTTATAGCTTCAGAAACCCTGTACAGGGTCTCTATGAGTTGGACCCAACTCACCCGGCACATAACCACTACCACCACCACCACGCAGGCATTCATGTGAAAAAGGCCTTGGGGGATTTAGCTTGCTGAAAGCTCAATGAGCCATCAGTGACCTGCTTCTAAGAAAGGAAAGTGCTGTTACTCTGCATTAAACAGTGCTTTATTCTATTTGAACTAATCTAATGTGCCCATTATTTTAGTTACCACAATTTGTCCTGGGTGGCGCTATGGGTTAATGCGCCAGACTGTAAAGTCATTTGAATTGGAAGGTTGGTGGTTCAAGCCCACCAGTTGCTCCTCGGAAACCCTATACAGGGTCACTATGGGTTGGAACTGACTCTACAGCACTTAATAACAACAACATGGAGTCCTGGACCAATAAGCAACATTCTTATCAATGGAGAAAAGATTGAAGTTGTCAAAGACTTCATTCTTCTTGGATCACTATCAGCACTCTGAGAAGCAGCAGTCAAGAAATCAAACGACATATTGAATTAGGCAGATCTGCTGCAGAAGACCTTTTTAAAGTGTTGAAGAGCAAAGATGTCAGCTTGAGAAGTAAGGTACGCCTGACCCAAGCCATGGTATTTTCAATAACCTCATATGCATGTGAAAGCTGGACAGTGAATAAGGAAGACTGTAAAAGAATTGATGCATTTGAGTTATGGTATTGGAGGAGAATATTGAAAGTGTCATGGGCTGGAAAAAGAACCAATAGATCTGTGTTGGGAGAAGTGCAGCCAGAGTGCTCCTTGGAAGCCAAGATGACCAAATTTCGTCTTTCATACTTCAGACATATTGTCAAGAGGGACCAGTTGCTAGAGAAGGATATCATGTTTGGTAAGATGGAGGGTCAGAGAAAAAGAGTAAGACCCCCAAAGAGATGGATTGGCCAAGTGGCAGCATCGATTGACTCAAGCATGGCAACAGTAGTGAGGTTGGCCCACGATCAGGCAGTGTTTCTTTCTGCTGTGCATAAGGTTGCTATGAGTCGGCACCTAACAACAACAACAAATGGAGCCCTGGGCACCAATTTGTCAGTTTGTCATACTGTGGTGGCATGTGCATTTCTGTGATTCTGGAAGCTATGCCATGAGTATTTTAAATACCTGCAGGGTTATCCAGGGTGGATAAATTTCAACTGAGTTTCCAGATGAAGACAGACTAGGAAGAAGAGATGGATTGCTTTCCAATATTTAGTCACTAAAAACTTTATGAACATCAGTGGAACACTTTAAGAACCAGATTATTAAATATTGAAACATGATGAAGAGGACAAGACTATTGTTAAATACAATGCCTGAAGATGAGCCTCTCAGGTTGGAAGGCATCCAAATTATGAAAGAGCTGCCATCTCACAGATGTTGTTGTTGTTGTCAGGTGCCATCGAGTCGGAACTGACTCATAGTGACCCCATGCACAGCAGAACGAAACAATATCCGATCCTGGGCCAAACCTCACTACCGCTGCCACACTTGAGTCCATCAATGATGCCACCTAGCCAATCCATCTCGTTAGAGGTCTTCCTCTTTTTCTCTGACCTTCCACCTTACCCAGCATGACATCCTTCT
>NW_006408633.1:6475517-6476540 GCF_000296735.1 Chrysochloris asiatica
AGTTGACCTTAATGATGCAAATAGATCCTTTGGGACCTTCATTTGCTGATAGGGCACAACTCAAAATGAAGAAAATAGCTATAAACATCCATTAATAATTAGACTATGGAATGAATGATGTGTGAATTTAGGAAAATTAGAAATTGTCAAAAATGAAATGGAACACATAAACATCAATATCACAGGCATTAGTGAGTTGAAATGGACTGGTATTGGCAATTTGAATCTGATAATCACATGGATTACTATGACAGGAATGACAAATTGAAGAGGAATGGCATCACATTCATCATCAAAAAGAACATATCAAGAACGGTTTTGAAGTCCAACCCTGTCTGTGATAGGATAATATCCATAGGCCTACATGGAATACCACTAGTTCATACCACTATTATTCAAATTTATGCACTAACCACTAAAACCGGTGAGGATAAAATTGAAGGAATTGACCAACTCCTTTAGTCTAAAAAATTTCAAACATACAATCAAAATGTATTGATAATTACTGGTGATTGGAATGCAAAGGTTGGAAACAAAGAGGAAGAATCAGTCACTGGAAAATATGGTCTTGGTGATCAAAATGATGTTGGAGATCGCAAGATAGAATTTTGCAAGTCCAATGACTTCTTCATTGCAAGTAACTTTTTGAAACAACATAAAAGACTAGTACACACATGGACCTTACCAGATTGAATAAGCAGAAATCAAATTGACTACATATGTGGAAAGGGACAGTGGAAATGCTCCATGTAATCAACCAAAACAAGGCCAGGGGCAAACTGTAGAACAGATCATCAATTGCTCATATGCAAATTCAGACTGAAGTTGAAGAAAATTAAGACAAGTCCATGAAAGTAAAAATATGACCTTGGAAAAAATATGACCTTGAACATATCCCACCTGAGTTTAGAGATCATCTAAAGAACAAGTGTGATGCATTAGACACTAAAGACTGAACACCAGAAGAGTTGTGGGATGATATCAAGAGCATAATACAGGACGAAAGCAAAAGGTCACTAAGAA
>NW_006408633.1:6478503-6479804 GCF_000296735.1 Chrysochloris asiatica
TTACATGGGAGAACATTAGCTTTACATTCATCCTATCATATATCATTTCATTGCCATGGTTACAATCCCCTCCATGCATCATCAACCAACCAAAGGCTAAAGCCTGCCCCCTGGTTGTCAGTACACAGCCCCCTCCCTCTTTGGGTCTAGAGTTCCCAGCCGCTCCATATCTCCAGGTTATTGTCTCTGCCTCCATCTGTGGAGTCACGGTTTCTCTGGGTAGGGTCCTGCACTCTGCTCTTCTCCCTTGATGGTCCCAGGGACCTCTGCTCCTAGACTGCAAAGTCAACCACTCCTCACCTGTTGCTACAAAATGTCTACCTTTACATTTCCAACCCTCACAGTAGGTCCTAATAGCAATTATTCACTGTTGTGCCACATGAGTACTATCCTCATCTCCTTTCATCAGCCCCACCCAGACAGATTGGATAATACTCAGTGGAGATTCTACCTTCCTCTGTGCCCTCTGGATCTAGGCTCCCTCTTGAAAGCTTGTACACCAGCCACTTCTTGCCTTTTAGCCCCCCACTTTGGGTTGTCAGTGTCTAAGTTGCCCATTCCTGTCTACCTGTGTATCAAGGAGGTAGGAATGATCCTCTCTGTAAAGATTTGTTCCCTCTTTTGAGCTACTGCATCCATAGGGTTAGGTCAAGTTCATTATTAAATTGTATCATATTATGCTTTTTTTCTTCTTCTTTCATCTTCTATTTGAGTTCTGATCATTCAGTCATTGAAGCCAGGCCAAGTGGGTATTATCTGCAAGTGTGGGTGTTCTTGTGCATATGCCCTCTCTTCTTATCAGCTGGGCACTTCATTCTCCACTCTAGTCCTCTGTGACTATGTGACTGACTCTGGGTCCAGGAGTCCGCAGATCATGCTATACTGCTGGCTAACCAGGTCTCCACCCTGGTTCACAGGAGTCTATTGAACATTGTAGGGCTTAACTTGCAGCTTCATTGCTGTTTTCCCCTCACTTCCCACTATTGGTGACCAACATGGTCACCAGTCAGTGAGCATGTCTGCTCATGTATTCCCACTGAGTCTTAGTCTTGGAAGAGTGTTTGCTCTGAGGGTATCTGACCACTCACCTTGATGTCTCTTGGGTGAACAACTTACTTGTTCTTGTAGTAGTCATTCGGACTGCCATTATTTTTTTTTTTGAATTTTTCCTGTTGGTCTTTCTTTCAGGAAATCTCTTCTGTTCTTCTAGCTGCTCCAGGCTGGTCTGCTTGTCCTCTCCAGTGGAAATTACCCACCTCAGAAGATTCTGGATGCAGTTCAGGATTCCACCTATGGTCTTA
>NW_006408633.1:6481354-6482655 GCF_000296735.1 Chrysochloris asiatica
AGTAGAAGAATTGATGCATTTGAGCTATGGTGTTGTAGGAGAATATTAAAATACCATGGACTGCCAAAAGAATAAATCAATCTGTGTCAGAAGAAGTACAGCCAGAGTGTTTCTTGGAAACCAGGGTGGCCAGACTTCATCTCTTATACTTCAGACATATTATCAGGAGGCACCAGTCCTGGAAAAGGATATCATATTTGGTAAAGTGGAGGGTCAGAGAAAGAGGAGGACCCCCTCCAATGAGATGGATTAGCACAATTGTGACAGCAGTGGCCTCAGGCTTAGCAATGATTGTGATGTTGATACGGGACTTGGCAGTGTTTTGTTGTACATGGGGTCACTATGAGTCAGTGTCTACTTGATCACATGAAACAACAAACAACAACCTGGAGTTCTGGTTTGGTACTACAGGGTAATGTACTGGACTGCAAGGTCAATTTGAACCACAGGGTCAGTGGTTCCCCCCACCAGGCACTCCTCAGAATCCCTATACAGAGTCACTGTGAGTTGGAACTGACTCAATGGTATTTAACAGCAATATAGAGTGCTAGCCATCATGCTGTGGTGGCTTATGTGTTGCTGTGATGCTAAAAGCCATACCACCTGTATTTAAAATACAAACAGGGTTGCCCATGCTGAACTAGTTTCTGAAGAGCTTCCAGACTAAAGTAAACTCATAATAAAGAGAGCTGAGCACATCTGAATGGTTAGCTACTGAAAACCTTATGAATAGCAGAGGACCATTGTCAGATATGGTATCAGAAGATGAACACCTCTGATTAGAAGGCTCTCAAAATAACACTGGGGAAGACTGGCTTCTACAAAATAGAGTTGATCTTAATGACTGGATGGAGTAAAACTATTTAGACCTTTATCTGCTGTTGGAGGACAATTCAAAATGAGAAGAAACAGCTGCATATATCAATTAGTAATCAGAACATGGAATGTGTGAAGTACGAATGTAGGAAAATTGGAATGCAGAAAATTTCATCAGAAATGAAATACAATGCACAGAGATCACTTTCCTAGGCATTAATTACCTGAAATGGTCTGGTATTAGCCATTTTGAATCAGACAACGATATGGTTTACAATGCTGGGAATCAGAAATGTAAGAGGATTCTTCATCAAAAAGAGCATTTCAAGATCTATCTTGAAGCACAGTGTTGTCTGTGACAGGATAGTACAAACACACATACAAGGAAGATTTAGAGTTCTGGTGTGGTGATGTAGGATAAGCACTGAACTGCTAATGTGAGGCCAGTAATTCAAAACCACCAGTCACTCATCAGAAACCCTATA
>NW_006408633.1:6495666-6497722 GCF_000296735.1 Chrysochloris asiatica
ATTTACAGAAAAGATCATTAGTTTCACATTCAACAAATAATACACTTTGTTTCATCTCAATGATTGTAATCTCCTCCATGGAACAGCAGTCATCTGCTTCTTCCCTTCCACCCACCTTCCTATCCCTTTTTGTCATTGGCCTTAGGTACATGCTGCCCCTCCTCAACCCCTGCATCAGGGTTGTATCTTATTCAGTCTTACACTGAGCAATTAATTCAAGAACCTGGATTGTACGAAAATGATTGCAGCGCTAGGATGGGAAGAAACTCATTAACAACCTATGATATACAGATGACACAACTTTTCGTGCTGAAAGAGAAGAGGATTTGAAACATTTACAGATTAAGATCAAAGACTACAGTCTTCAGTATGGATTATACTTCAACAGAAAGAAAACCAAAATCCTCACAATGAATCAATAAACAACATCATGATAAACAGAGACAATATTTAAATTGTCAAGAATTTAATTTTT
This sequence comes from Chrysochloris asiatica, assembly GCF_000296735.1. Classification (NCBI taxonomy): domain Eukaryota; kingdom Metazoa; phylum Chordata; class Mammalia; order Afrosoricida; family Chrysochloridae; genus Chrysochloris; species Chrysochloris asiatica. The sequence continues at coordinate 6,496,142 of NW_006408633.1, forward strand.
CTTGGATCCACAATCAGCATCTATAGAAGCAGCAATCAAGAAATGAAATGACGTATTGTAAATCTGCTACAAAAGTCCTTTTTACAGTGTAAAGAACAAAGTTTTCACTTAGAGGACTAAGATACATTGACCCAAGCCATAATATTTTCTGTTACCTCATATACATGTGAAAGCTTCACAATGAATAAGAAAGACTAAAGAAAAATTGATGCCTTTGAATTATGATGTTGGTGAAGAATATTAAATATACCATGAACTTCCAGAAAATTGAACAAATTTTTCTTGGAAGAAGTACAGTCAGAAGGCTTCTTATAAGTGAAGGTAGTGTGGTAGTCATGGTTTTGTTTCAAAATGGCCGGGTCTGGATTTTCAGTGGTTTGGCGTTTAAAAGGTAATCATCTCTCATGATGAGATTTAATACAATGCAGACATGACGTGATCTGATGTAATTATCCTAGGTGTTGTAACTCCTCACTTCTATGCTGTTAATGAAGTAGGGTGCAATCCACAGGATTAGGTTGTATCTTGAGTCAATCTCTTTTGAGCTATAAAAGGAGAGAGAAGTGAGTAGAGAAAGAGGGATCTACTGCCACCAAGAAAGAAAAGCCAGGAATACAGTGAATCCTGGGGTCCCTGCACTGTGAAGCTTCTAATACAGGGAAAGGTTGGTGCTAAAATACACAGAGATCTCCAAGGAATGCTGGACTTTCTCTAGAGTTGGAGGTCTGAATTCAGACTTCTAGTCTCCCAAACTGGGAGAAAATAAATTTCTGTTTGTTAAAGGCATCTACTTGTGGTATTCCTGATGTTGCAACACCAGCGAACTAAGACAGATGGTGAGACTTTATCTCAATTACTTTGAACATACTACCAGGAAGAATCAATCCTTGGAGAAGGATTATGCCTGGTGAAATAGAGTCAGTTAAAAATAAGAAGACCCTCACTGAGATGGATTGACACAGAGGCAATCCATGATGTCCTTCACCAGGGACTGATCTCTCCTGATAACATGTCTGAAGTATGAGAGACAAAGTCTCATCATCTTGGATTCTAAGAAGCATTCTGTCTCTACTTCTTCTGAGACTGGTTTGTTTGTTCTGACAGTTTATGGTAATTTCAACATTCTTCTTCAACACCTTAATTCATAATGTGGTGTTTTCATAGCCTACGAGCCCACAAGGACCTTTCTTGGCTAGCTATCTATCCTATGCCAAGCCAGAGAGGAAAGGGGAAAATACAGGTTAAGGAGAACAAACCCTCAGAAATTATTAGACAGATTCTACTACTAATAATAGTCCTGGTGTGGCCCTGTAGGATAAGATAAGCACTGGACCACAAAGTCGGTTTGAAGTGCAAGGTCAGTGGTTCAAACTCACCAGCTGTTCCTCAGAAACCCTATACAGAGTCACTATGAGTCAGAAATGGCTCGACAGCATATAACAGCTAATATTACCAGTCCCATTCCACAGGGAGTTCGGTTTAAATTTGTGTCTATGGTTGCTGCTGGCTTGTCTTACCATTGTTTTCATATCTGCCCCATAGTAAGGTTGTTGTTGTTGTGAAGTGCCATCGAGTCGGTTC
>NW_006408633.1:6497822-6503392 GCF_000296735.1 Chrysochloris asiatica
GACATTGTTTCGTTCTGCTGTGCATAGGGTCGCTATGAGTTGGTTCCGACTCGATAGCACCTGACAACAACAACAACAACAGTCAAATTCTGATCATCAAGACTAGGTAAAATGAGGCTAGATAAAATGAGTACTATCTGCCGGTTTGGGTGTTCTTATGTGTGTCCCCTCACTTCATATCATCTGAATGCTTCACTTTCTTCTCTAGCCCTCTGTGGCTATGTCTTTGTTCATGGGCTCAGGAAACCCCAGGTCTCACCATACTTTGGACCAACCAGCCCCTCTTCTTCTCTCTCTTATCTTACAGTCCAGGAACAGAGGACCCTAGGACCATCAAGGGAAAAGAGCACAAGCGGAATGTATGATCCTATCCAGAGAAGCAATGACACCAGAGATGGAGTAAGAGATGAGGACATAGTGAGAGAAATCAGCTGAGGACTCTAGATTCATGGAAAGAGCAAGAGTGTGTACTGGCGGCCAGGAGGCAGGCTTGCAGTATGTGCCCTTTGGTTGTTTAAATTAGTATATATTCTGGAGTATTTTTGTTTACACCCCCCCAAACAAACAAACAAACAAACAAACAACAAAATAAAACAGAGGGAATAGAAAAAAATACTATTGAATGATGATACATGGAAGGGATTGTAATCATTGCAATGAAACAATAAGTGTAAAACTGATATTCTCTCATGTAAACTATCACTCAATTCACAATAAAAACTTAAACAACAAAAAGACAGGGAAGAAAGAAAAGACCAAAATGGATGTTAAAAGAGACTCTTAAACTTGTTTTTGAGCATAGAGATGGTAAAGCAGCTGAGAGAAATGATGAAGCAAAAGAGCTGAATGGAAAATTTCAAAGGGAAGCTCCAAAATTCTAAATATGGTAATGAAATGTGCAAATATCTGGAGTTAGAAAACTAAAAGGGAAGAATACATTCAACATTTTTCAAGCTGAAAGAACCAAACAGAAAATTCAAGCCACAAATGTTAATATTGAAATATTCTATGGACAAAATATTGTATGATCAGTAAGCATCAAAATAAAATAGAAAGATTAGACACAACACAAAAAAAAAAATGGGCAAAGCAAAAACAATTCAAATGGTAGCACATTGTCAAGAACCAATCGAATGAAAGGAAGTCCAACCTGCACTGAAGGTATTGATAAAAAACAAGGCTCTAGGAATTGATCAAATACAAATTGGAATCTTTCAACAAACTGGTACAGCACTGGAAGCACCCACGCATCTATGCCAAGAAATTTGGAGGAGAGCTATCTCTGGCCAACTGATTGGAAGAGATCCATATTTGTGCCCATTACAAAGAAAGATGGCCAGTTGGAATGCAGAAATCATCAAACAGTATTATTACTATCATGTGCAAGTAAAATTTTGCTGAAGTACTTGATTGCAGCAATACATCAACCAGGTGCTGCCAGAAACTCAAGTTGTACTCAAAAGAGGATGTGTGGCACTAAGGATATCATTGCTGATATCAGATGGGTTGTCAGTGGAATAAACATTCTTTGCAATGTTATCCCTAGTTTGTAATGATCCACACATTCTATTGCCTTTGTGCACTCATGAAGCATAAGTAAACAGATTTCTGGCATCATGCTGGACAAAGATATTATAGAAGGAATTTGGGCATTATGTGAGTGGTTTGACAGATGACTTAGATCCATTAACCATTATAAATGTGTAGACAGTCTTGATCACTTACACATTCTTCAAGATCTTTGATAGTAAGACTCTCATAAGTTAGATATGTTAAAGAGAAAGTAAAGATCATTAAAGTCAAAGATAAAAAAATTCTAAATCTTCCAGAAAGGAAAATCAGTTTGCATTTCAAGAAAGGAGTATGAATTCTGTTAAAATCATAAATGCAAATTAAGCAAAGAAATACCATTTTACAAAAATAAAATCAACAAAAATTTGCAGGTTCCCATGATTCCAAGTGTTGGTGAGATATTTCAATGGGGAAATAGAAACTGTCATTCATTGCTAGTGGGAGTATGAACTGATACAGCCATTCTAGACAGCGATCAGAATGGAAAAGAATGAATTATTTCTGAAAGTTCCCAATTACTTTTCTACTCATATGCCCCAGAAAAATTCGTGCATAAGTTTGGTTTAACATAGATGGATCTTAAAAGCATAGTGCTGAGTGAAAAAAGCAAGAAATTGAATGATATTTATATGTAATATATTAATAAAATAACACATGTATGAAACATTATTTTCCAATAATACATACAAATACAAGGTATTGTAATATAAGCTTTAGAATGAGTGTGTAAGATGAGATGGGAGTGGGTATATGAAAACTGTGAATGAGTTAAGGAGGAGCATATAAAAGCATCAAGTAAGAAAGGCACTTTGCACAGATATGTGTGCCAACTTTTGTATCTCCAACCACGCTGTGAATTGAAAAGACTCATTTTTTAAAACACCGCAGAAAATTTCGTTTATGCTTTTTGCTAATCTAGATGCTAATTCATATGTTGGTCTACTTCAAAGTTCATCATTTAAAATTTCACCTCTATTAATTTAAGCACTCCAAGTATTTTTATTGAACATGCAATGTATACCTGGTCTAGTTCTAGGGTTCTAGGCATTGGGAATACAGCCATGACTGACACATCCACAAGATAAACACCCAGAAGATTTTCTGGGCTTAAGTGAAAGTATATTTAACATTTGAATAGGTACTACCAGCTTGTTCTTCCAAAGTCTATGCTAATTGATAATGTTTTTATTAAGTTGGGCATTATTGATATGGTATTAATAAGGACTCTTTCTCATGATTTGTTTCTTGAAGTGTGGTTGAAGGGCTGAAGGAAAGGTAGATAGGAGGAATACCTACGGAAAGATGGGATTCAAGTCATACATTTTGTGTGAGTGGAGACAAATTCAAGCTGGGTGGAGAGATGGAAGCGCAGAGAAAATTCTGCTATGCATCATAGGCTCATGCTCCCTAGATTTCCTCATCCTAGCCCAGCTTACTAGGGGGCATTTTCCCTATTGGGTCATTTCTCAGTGGGCTCTGAGATCAAGCAAGTGTATCTGGGTCAGGGTGCGAGGGAAACCCTTCCCATGATTATTGGTGGCTGTTGTTATCTTACAGCAGGAATACAGCACGGGTTGCTGTGGCCCAGCACCCCACTAGCCTTCTGGTGAGTTCTTTATACAACTGCTCCAGCTCCATGGCAGGCTCTGGATCTCCACTCAGGGCCCACTGCGGAAACAGGATGTAATGTTTCCAAGCAGGGTGAGCAGCAGCTGCTTATCTGCAGTGGACAGTAAGGCAGACAAAAACATTCTCGGTGACCTTCCTTCCTTGGCATGTTTCAAAACCATGACCTGAGTCCCCTTGATGGTGGAGTTAACTGAGGAGTTTCAACCAAGTGGGGTATAAACATTAAATGTTGATGTTCCCCCCGACTCCTGATTACTGCTTTCTATAGCGTTCAGCTGGATTCCATTTCCTTAACATTTTAGGTAAATTCCATAACTTTCTGTGCTCTTTTGGTTATGGGAATTTCAATCCAATTTCATTAAAAATATCAATCTCAGATTCTGTTAGAATCTAATTTTTTTCTTCTTCCAGTATAGGTATGAGGCTTGGTAGATCTGGGGCAGGAGTGTATAGCCTAACTGTTCACTGTATCTTGGGATTTAGAGGGGAAAGATAGGCAAGAGTCAGGGAGTAAAGATGATGGAAGAGAAATACTCTGTCCTGTGATATACTGTGTCTACTGGTGTGATTCTCAACTGAATGTGCTGTTATCATTTTGGGTGGAGTGGTTTTGTACAGTTCAGACTATCTATCATTATTTCGCCTGCCTCCTTCCCTAAAAAAGTCTCTTCCACATTTTTTTTTTGAACATATACTAAAGGACGATTATACCTTGGTTGAGAACAACCGGAACCTTTCTATGTTGCTAAGGAGAAGGGATAGAGGAGTGAAATCTTTTCAAATTTCTGTGCATGAGTAGCAAGGAATTTCTGGTTGTCTTCTGATTGGGTATGGTTTTATCTGGATCTCTCTGCTGTTGATTACTTCTCCTGTTGTTGTTGTCTCTGTATAGAAAATATGCTTGAAAGTTTAAGGATATTGTTCACTTTTTTTTGCCATTTCTTTTACTGAAGAGCCCTTCAGAGACAGTAGCTATGCCTTCTTTTGGCCCCACCAGTGATCCATGCCTCAAACTCATTCTCTGAAGGATGGGCTACCCCAGTGTGATCGGAGGGGTTCAGCTCCATTGACCTGAAAGCCCTTTAGGTATCCCCAAAATTTTGCTCTTCCTTCTAACTCCATGTTCCTTTATGGAAAGTACTGGAATCTTCTTTTGCAGCAACCTGATAGGTTGTTACTTCCATATTCTTCCCAGGACTACTCAGCAAGGATTTTGCCTTTACAAATTTCTAGAAGATCAGAAGACATCAAATTCTACATTCATGGATATCCCCAAACTCTAGAAGCATGTTGAGTTCTCTCAAGAACCCCACTTACTATATCCCAGCAGAAGAAAGAAACAAAAAAATCAAACCACTGTCAGAAGAGACTCCAAAACTTGCACTTGAACACAGAGCAAATGGAATAAATTATAAAGTAAAAGAAAATATCAAAGAAGATGAAGTAAAGTATTATAATGAAATGTGCAAAGACCTGTATCAGAAAATACAAAAAGCTCAATGTTTGAGCTGAAAGAACAAGTAAAATTTAAGCCTCAGTTCACAATAATGAAAGAGTCTATGAACAAAATGTTTAGTAATGCAGACAGTATATCAAAACAAGATGAAAGGAATACAAAGAGTTACTGCACCAAAAAGAATAGGTCGATGTTCAAACATTTCAAAAGGAGTATATGGTCAAGAACTTATGGTACTAAAGGAAGAAGTCCAAGCTATACTAAAGGCATGGATGCAAAACAAAGCTACAGGAATTGATGGAATATCCACTGAGATGTTTCAACAAATAGATGTAATGCTGGAAGTACTCATTCATCTATGCTAAGAAATTTGAAAGCCAACTGATTGGAAAAGATCCATATTTGTGCCCATTCAAAAAAAAAGGTGATCCAGCAGAATACAGAATTTACGAAACAATGCCATTAATATCACACACAAGTAAAATTTTGCTGAAGATAATTCAAAAATAATTACAGCTGTACATCAAAAGGGGACTGCTAGAAACTCAAGCCAGATTCAGAAGAGGATGTACAAGGAGGGATATCTTTGTTAATATTACATGGATCTTGCCTGATAGCAGAGACTAACAGAAAGATGCTTATTTGTGTTTTACTGACTATGGATCATAACAAATTATGGATAACATTGTGAAGAGTGAAAATTCCAGAATGTTTAATTGTGTTCATGTGAAACATGAACCAAGAGACAGTAGTTGTTCAAACAAAATAAGGGGTTACTGAAAAAGAACAAACAAGATGGCGGATCAGGTGGAAGTGTGGTAAAGGAGCTCTGCCAACAACAACACAGAATACCCGACCAAGCGGGCTCAGGGGACGGTCCCAGAACTCTGAACCACATATAAAGGAATATTTA
>NW_006408633.1:6509195-6514834 GCF_000296735.1 Chrysochloris asiatica
GGGAGTAGAAAGCCTCATCTTTCTCCCGCGGAGCGCCTGGTAGTTTCGAACCACAGACCTTAAGGTTCGCAGCCCGATTCGTAACCACTACGCTACCAGAGCTCCTTAGTTCATTTCATATTCTTATAAGACTTTTCCTATTCCCAGAGGGACTCATAAAAACTGTGCTTTAGAGTCTTAAGGTATTTTGTCTCCAAAAATCACCCCTATACCTCCTGGAATCCACATCCTTTGTAATTTCCTCCTCTTGATTCTGGCTTGGCTTATGACTAATGAGTGACTAATAGAATTTGATGGAAGGGATACAGCACGACTTTTAAGATAGTCAACTTTGCCTGGAACTCTTTGCCTGAAACCCTTGCTCTCGGGATTCACCTTTCTCAGAAGATATCCTCTCGGAATCCAGCTACCATGTTGGTGCTTTGACTTGCAGCTCTAGTTGAGCGTTAACTTACACCATCCTGTATAGGTTCGCTATGAGTAGGAACCGATTCCACAGCATGTAACAACAACAACAACAAATCATGTCATGGGAATGCACCATCTTGGACATCTAGCCCAGCCTAAGTCCTCAGATAACCTTCGGCTCAACTGTAACCACAAGAGAGATCCTGAGCAAGAACTGCCTGAGTTCACTCAACTCACCAAACTAGGACAGAGTAAAGTTAGTTATAGTTTTAAGCAACTAAGTTATGAGGTGGTTTGCTATACAGCAGTAGATAACAGGAACCATTTCTCTGGGACAGGAGACTAGATTCCTAGGCTACATCTGGCTGGTGGGGCTTTGGAGTTAGAACCTGTCACTTACTAGCTTCGTGGCCTGTGCAAGTTCCTTTATATCTGTGTCTTAATATCTTCATCTGTAAGATGGGAGTAACAGTCCATTCATCATAGGATTTTTGTGAGAATTAAATGTGATAATCCATGGAACAGGCTTAGTATTGTGTTTGGCATTTGCCACTCAGTAAATGTTAATTATAATAACAATGATTGAGATTAGTAGTTTTATGAAATTAAATAAAAGGGTTCTTAAAATTAAGTGTTTTATTAATGTTTTTCTTTATTTTTGTCTTAGTCTCCTTTCCACTAGTCCTACTTTGCCAGTGACTTGGCAGGTCCCCTGGAAGTCAAGTCATTTAAAGTTTGTGGTAAAGCTAACTTGTTCTCTTCTGTGACACATTTCAACTAACAGGCAGATAGATCTTCTGTGCTCTCTTGATTTTCTGTGTTAAAGGGACCTGAATCTTCTACTCCTTTGTTGTTTTCTCTTCTTCCAATACCTTATCAGTTTGCTTTTCCTTCATCCTCCTCCAGGGAGTTGCTTTTCTTTACTTGAAGGGCAGAACAAACTGAGCAGCCAAGTGGTGTCTTAATAAAGTTGACAAGAATGAGGGTCATTGGGAAGAAAATGAAAACTGACGCTTAAATTATCCTCTGTGGTTTCTTAATGACTTGTTGTGGCTGAGAGCATTATGCTGCCTCCCACAAGAGGGAACCAAACATGTATTGAGGCTTGCTGAAATGCCAGGATGAATGCAGATTTTCAGAATAGCAAACATTTTTCTATGGCTTTATGACTCCTGTGATTATACTAATGCTGGGTAGAGTGCACAGGGATATGGGGTGTATCGTGACCACCATGAATCCTATTCCCTCCCATAGTCATATTTTAGATTCTGAGTTTAGTAATAAAGTTGCATTAAAAATGTAGCTGTCTGAAATGGAAAGTTATTTTTTTTCCTAGGCAACCTACTTCATTCTCTGCTGTGTACATGAACCCATTCCCCATTATATTTGTTCTTACTGTTTTCAGTCAGGATATGTTTATAAATGACTTATATCTGAATTTTTATATATACTAAAGGACTTGCTTGTATGGGTGAAGTTGATAAGGAAAAAACTTGCTGTGCCTCATTTTCTGGGCAAAAAAGGGATCTGAATTTTCTAATTTTGAGCTTTGTTTTTTTTTTTTTTTTTGCAATTAATACAAAAATCCCTTATTTAGGTTTTAGATTTGTACCTGGAAGAAATCTTGAAGTAAGCTTGAACATCTAAAACATCAGGGGAAAATGACTTGGTTTCTGAGTCATTTGACAGCAAGAAGAATTCGATTTTTCATATACCAGACGCCTTCAAGCTGATCCCAACTCACAGTGACCCCATGTGTGTCAGAGTATAACTACACTCAATAGGATTTTTGACTGTTTTACCTTTATTATTATTTATAATTTACTTCATTTATTATTTGTAATTTTGATGACTTCTAAGAGAAACTAGGAGCTCTGGTAGCGTAGTGGTTACAAATCGGGCTGTGAACCAAAAGGTCAGCAGTTCGAAACTACCAGCTCTTCCGTGGGAGAAAGATGAGGCGTTCTACTCCCGTAGAGATTTACAGCCTTGGAAACCCTGTTCAGGGTCGCTATGAGTCAGAACTGACTCCACAGCACATAACAACAACAACAACAAGAGAAACTAGGACATAAGAATCCATGCAGTTTTGCCTGGATCTCTTAAAATTCTTGCTCTCAGCATACTCCCTTCTCAGAACGTTCCCTCTTGGACTCAAGCTACCATGTTGGTGCTTTGGTCTATAGCCCTAGCTGAGCTTTAACTGACAGTATCATCTCATGGTGGCATCCTGGTGTGGTGCTGTAGGATAATGACAGAACTGGGAGGCCAGTTTCAACTGCAAGGTCAGTGGTTCAAATTCACCAGTTGCTCCTTGGAAATCCTCTACAGGGTCTCTGAGTTGGAAGTGACTCCACGCCACTTAACAACAGCAACAACAACAGCAATCATGCCATGGCAATATGCCCTTTTGGACATCCAACCCAGCCTAAGACACAGCAGAAAAATACCAATTCAACAATTTCTGCATGTACAATTCACTAACATTGATTACATTCTTTGAGTTGAGCAACCTTTTTTGCCTTCCTTTCCTGAGTCCCATAGGGTTTTTGGATGGCTGATTTTTCGGAAATAGATTGCCAGGTCTTTTTTCTGAGGCAATCCTGGGTAGACTCAAACCCCCAACCTTTTGGCTAGCATTGAGCTCTTTAACAACCCAGGGACTCTGTATTTTCGTATATAAAGGGACCATTTATTAGAATTCAAATCTGCAATTGATATTATGGTGGTTGCTTTTGCGATGATTCCCATGGGTTGTTGAAACTGCAATTTGATTAGGTCCATTGATTCCAGATGATTTTGGCATACAAAAGGATATATACATGAAATATATACTTGATGATGGAATGCAAGAATGACACACCTTTCCTGCCAGCTGTTTAAATCATCTGTGGCTTCTTGCACCCATCATACTGACTCCTATCAAGACTGGTTTATTTGTGTGTTTTAAAAATTGGTTTAATCTTTGCATTTCTAACTTTTCTCTCTTTTCTTTCCATTTCTGGGAACTGAAGTCATCTTTTCTTATCTTGTAAACTGGGTAAACTGATTTCTTGGATAGTGATCTGAAATAAGAGCCAACAGTCTTGACTCGAAGTTCATCAGAAAAATTATCTATGCTTGATATTAATATAATTCAGTTGTATCTTTGTCAAGAGAGGTCGGTATTTTTAAGTTTTCCATGATCTAGAATGGTGGGAAATGATAGATTTTTAATAATACAAGTTGAATGAATGAAAAATTCAATAAAAGGCTTATGTTTGAGTTAGTTGTTGTAATTAGGTTTGAATTTTTTAAAAGCTTTTTATTGTGAATTCAGTGAAGATTTATAGGGCAGATCATCATTTGTGCATTCAACAAATCATTGCAATGCTTACAATCTCCACCATGCACCATCAGCTACCAGTATTTACCACTTGTTGTTGTTAAGTGCTGTCGAGTCATTTCCGACTCATAGCAACCCTGTATAGGGTTTCCAAGGAGCAACTGGTGGTTTTGAACTGCCGACTATGGTTCACAGTCCAGTGCTATTCTTACAGTGTTACACCAGGAGTATCTTCTGTTTTTCTAGCTGTCCCAGGTTAGTATGCATGTCTTTTCAACTGGGAATGTCCCACCTCCAAAGCTCTGGGTGGGAATCAGGATTTCACCTAAGGGCCCATACTCCACAAAGGCTTAACAAGAAGCCTATTTCCCTGGGCACATTCTAGTACCCGTCAAGATAATCCAATCAGCTATAAAACTGGCTTACAAACTTTCTGTAATCCTATTTTCCAATATTCCTGTCTATCCTACTTAAATGTCTATATTACAGTAATAAGCAGGGGAAACCAATAACCACAAAACAGTCAAGCACCTTAACATTGTTTCCCCTCCTTTACCCATTTACACTATGTCTCAATTCTTGTATCACAAAGCCTGTTTTTCTAAGGCTGTGCATACAACGCAATCTACCTCTATCTCATTTAGCCCATGCATACCTCCCTGAATTTTCCCGTCATTCCCATTCACCTGCCCCTCCCCCTTCTTGTGCTTCCCCATCACCTGAGCTATCATGTGTCTATCCCCTAAACTGAGAGTTAATGTCTGCTCCCTCCCACCCCTGGTAAACAACAAAGAATTATTCTTTGAGTATGGAAATCTGTTCTTAAGCTTTTACAATAATGGTTTTATGCAATATTTGTCCTCTTGTGTCTGAATAATTTCACTCAGCATTGTGTCCTCAAGGATGATTCATGTTATGAAGTGCTTTGCAGCTTCATCGTTTGTTATTTTTCCAGGTTTCAGTATTTCATTGTGTGTATGTACCAAAGTTTGTTTTTCCATTCTTCCACTGATGGGCACTTAGGCTGTCTCCATATTTTTTGCTATTGTGAATAGTGATGCTATGAACATTGGTGTACATATATCTACTCGTGCTCTGGTTTGTGTTTCTTGAGGATACATACCAAGTAGAGGGATTGCTGGATTATAAGATATTTGTATTTCTAACTATCTAAGTACGCACCATATTGTTTTCTATAGTGGTTGAACTATTTTACAGTCCCACCAACAATGTAGGAGGGTTTCAATCTCTCCATACCCTTGCCAGCATTTGTTGTCCTCTGCTTTTTTGCAGTTTGCTGTTACTTCTGGTGTGAGATGATATCTCATTGTTAGTTTTACTTACAGCTCTCTAATGACTAATGATCATGAACATTTCTTCATATATTGGGTGCCTAGATGTCTTCCTTGGTGAACTGTTTGTTCATGCCCTGTGCCCATTTTTAAATTGGGTTATTTGTCTTTATCCTGTAGGAGTGTTGTTGTTTGTTGTTAGGTGCCAATGAGTTGGTACAGAATGAAACACTGCCCGATCCTGGGCCAACCTCAATATTGTTGCCATGCTTGAGCCCATTAATGAGGCCACTTTGCCAATCCATCTTGCTGGGGGTCTTCCTCTTTTTCTCTGACCCTCCACCTTGCCAAACATGGTATCATTCTTCAGTGACTGGTCCCTCCTGACAATATGTCCGAAGTATGAGAGACTAAGTTTGGCCATCCTGGTCTCCAAGGAGTACTCTGGCTGCACTCCTTCCAACACAGATCTGTTGGTTCTTTTGGCAGCCCATGGCAGTTTCAGTATTCTCCAACATCATAACTCAAAATCATCAATTCTTCTACAGTCTTCCTTATTCACTGTCCAGCTTTCGCATGCATATGAAACTATTGAAAATACTATGGCTTGGGTC
>NW_006408633.1:6514934-6515375 GCF_000296735.1 Chrysochloris asiatica
AGGGAATTTGTGGCAGAAGCAAGAAATCTATTGCTTTCTAGTCTGGGATGCTCAGCTGCTCCAGGAGCCGCCATCTTGGGTGAGACTAAGTGGGGGAAGGATTGGAGTAGCCACAGACACCTGACAGAACTGCAGAGATAAAGGTGTGGACATTTTTTTTCTTTTGATATCTGTTCATTGGTCCATTGCTGTCTGCGCACCTCCATTCTGGTGACTATAGGGGTGCCTGAGCTAGTGGGCACCCCAGGCCAACCCTCAGAGGGTTACACTAAGTATAAGCACAGATCTTCTAGAAATTTAAAGAGACAGTATCTAATTAAAACCAAATGGCCATAGCTGGCCCTGAACTGTTTACAACTAGAAAAAAGGCCTGAACGGGAATTGTGGAGCGGAACAAGCAGACAAAAAAGGAAATAAGCTGAAAATTAAATCCTAAGTTAC
>NW_006408633.1:6515540-6518274 GCF_000296735.1 Chrysochloris asiatica
TTGATCCAAGAAGAATGAAATCCTTGACAACTGCAATCTTTTCTCCATTGATAAGAATGTTGTTTATTGGTCCAGTGGTGAGGATTTTTGTTTTCTTTACCTTGATATGCAATCCATACCGAAGGCCATGGTCTTTGATCTTCATCAATAAGACGTGTTGTGGTGGTGATGTGCCCTGAAGTATTGTAGTTCCTAGAAATTTTAGAGATTAGTCCCTTGTCTCTTATGTCGTTGCAAAAACTTTCTCCCAGTCTGTGGGCTCCCTTTTTACTCTTTTGTGGAAATCTTTTGATGCACATATATTTCTAATTTTTAGCATGCCCCAGCCATCTATTTTGTCCTCTATTGTTTGTGTGTGTGTGTGTGTTTATGTTTTCTGTCATGTTTGATAGTCTATGTATGCCATGTATTAGAGCTTTTAAGTTTGTCCCTATTTTTTCATTGATGGTCTTTATAGTTCTGGGATTTACATTTAGATCTTTAATCCATGTTGAACTAGTTTTTGTATATGTGAGATATGGATCTTGCTTCATTCTTTTGCAAATCAATTTCCAGTTTTGTCAGCACAATTTGTTGAAAAGACTATATCTTCCCTATCTAATGCATTTTGGCTCTTTGTCAAGATCAGTTGACTGTATGTGTATGAATTTACTTCTGAGTTATCAATTTTGCTCCATTGATCTATGTATCTTTCATTGCACCAATACCAGGCTGTTTTGACCACTGTGGCTATGTAGTAAGTTTTGAAATCAGGAAGTGAGAGGCCTCCTAATTTGTTCTTCTTCTTAAGCAGTGCTTTGCTTATCCGAGGTCTCTTTCTCGTCCATATAAAGTTCACGATTTTTTTTTTTTTCCATCTCTTTAAAGAATGTTGTTGGAATCTGGATTGGGATTGTGTTGTTTCTGCAGATTGCTTTGGGTAGTATTGACATTTTCACAATGTTAAGTCTTTCAATCCATGAGTATAGAGTATTCTTTCAGTTTTGTAAATCTATTTTGGTTTCTTGCAGTAGTGGTTTGTAGTTTTCTTTGCATAGGTCCTTTGTTTCTCTAGTTAGATTTATTCTTAAATACTTCATCATTTGGGTGGCTATTGTAAATGGCATTGTTTCCCTAATTTCCTTTTCAGAGCTATTTCTATTAGTGTAGAGGAATCCAACTGATTTTTACATGTTGATCTTGTACCCTGCCACTTTGCTGAATCTTCCAATGAGTTCCAGTAGTTTTTTTTTTTTGCTGAATCTTTGGGGTTTTCTATGTATAAGATTGTGTCATCTGGAAACAGAATTTTGTTTCTTCTTTGCCAATTTTGATGCCTTTAACGTCCCTTTCCTGCCTTATAACTCTGACTAAGACTTCCAACACAATATTGAATATGAGTGGTGAGAAATAGCATCCTTGTCTGGTTTCTGATCACAAAGGGAAAACTTTCAGTTTCTCTCCATTGAGAGTAATATTAGCTGTTGGTTATGCATAGTGGTGGTGGTGGTTATGTGCTGTGGAGTTGGAACTGACTCATAGTGACCCTGTACAGGCTTTCTGAGGCTGTAAATCTTTATGGGAACAGAAAGTCTCTTCTTTCTCCCACGGCACAGCTGGTAGTTTTGGACTGCTGATCTTGCGGTTTGTAGCTCGATTTGTAACCATTACGCTACCTCAGCCTATATGCTTTTAATTATGCTGAGGAATTTTCTTTTAATTCCTATTTTGTTGAGTGTTTTTATCACTAATGAGTGTTGGATTTTTGTCAAATGACTTTTCTGCATCAATTTATATAATCATGTGGTTTTTCTCCATGTAAAAATTTATGTGGTGAATTACATTGATTGTTTTTCTAATATTGAACCATCCTTGCATTCCTGGTTTGAATCCTGCTTGATCATGATGTATTATTTTTTGTTATGTTGTTGAATTCTATTGGATAGGGTTTTGTTGAGAATTTTTGTATTTATGTTCATAAGGGATATGGGTCTATACTTTTCTTTTTCAGTGATGTCCTTCCCTGGTTTTGGTATGAGGATTATGATTGCTTCGTAAAATGCATTACGAAGTTTCCCATTCTTTTTTATATTGTGATATAGGTGAGTAGAATTGGTGTCAGTGCTTCTCTGAATGTTTGAAAAAATTCACCAGTAAAGCCATCTGGGCCTGGCCTTTTTTTTTTTTTTTTAAGTTGGGAGTTTTTTGATGACCTGATCAACTTCTTCTTTTGTTATTGTTGTTGTTGTTAGGGGCCATCAAGTTGGCACTGACTCATAGTGACCCTATGCACAGCAGAATGAAGCAATGTCCTATCCTGGGCCAACCTCACTACTGTTGCCACATTTGAGTCCATCGATGCTGCCACCTGGCCAATCCATCTCGTTGGGGGTCGTCCTATTTTTTTCTGACCCTCCATCTTACCAAGCATGATATCCTTCTCTAGCGACTGTTCCCTCTTGACAATATGTCCAAAGTATGAGAGTTGAAGTTTGGCCATCTTGGCTCCTAAGGAGCACTCTGGCTGCACTTCTTTCAAAACAGATCTATTGGTTTTTTATTGGCAGCCCATGACACTTTTACTATTCTCCTCCAACACTATAATTCAAAGGCATCAATTCTTCTACGATCTTCCTTATTCACTGTCCAGCTTTCGCATCCATATGACGTTATTGAAAATACCATGGCTTGGGTCAGGCGCACCTTAGTCCTCAAGCTGACATCTTTGCTCATCAACACTTTAAAAAGTTCCTAT
>NW_006408633.1:6518889-6520515 GCF_000296735.1 Chrysochloris asiatica
TTGTGTCTTCTCCCTCTTTTCTTTTGTTAAGTTTGCCAATGGTTTGTCAATTTTATTAATCCTTTTGAAGAACCATCTTCTTGTCTTGTTGTTTTAAATAGTTTTTCCTGTTTTCTATCTCATTTATTTCTGCCCTTATCTTTATAATTTCTTTTCTTTTGGTGACTATAGGTTCCCTCTGTTGGTTTGTTTCTAATTGTTGGAGATGTTGTGTTAGTGTGTTGATTTTGGTTCTTTCTTCTTTGTGGATTTATTGCAATGAGTTATCCTCTTGTCACTGCTTTTGTTGTGTTCCAAAGGTTTTTGTATTCTCTCTTTTAATTCTCATTTGTTTCTAGAAATCTTTTAATTTCACTTTTTAATTGCTGTACCATCCAGTAGCTTTTAAGTAGGGTGTTATTCGGTTTTCATATACATGATTTATTTCCTTGATCTTCCTATTATTGATTTCCAATTTATAGTATGTGATCTGAGCAGATGCTCTGTAGTACTTTGATGTTTTAAAATTTGTTGAGACTTGCTTTGTGTTCTAACACCTGCTCTATTCTGGAGAATGTTCAGTGTGCTCTGGAAAAGAATATGTATTGTGCTGTTATTGGGTTGAATGCTCTGTATAAATCTATGTGGTCAAGTTGGTTGATTCTATTGTTAATTCTTCTTTGTTGAGTCTTTGTTGAGTTTCTTTCTGGTTGCTCCTTTTTTGAAAGTGGCATATTAAAATCTCCCACAATTATTGTAGAGTTGTCTATTTCTTTTTCAATTCTATTGGGGTTTGCTTTATGTATTTTGAGCTCTTTTTTGGGAGTGTAGATATTTATTATGGCTATGTCCTTTTGCTCAATTGACACTTTAACCATGAGATAATGTCCTTCTTTGTCTCTTACTCTTGTTTTAACCTTAAAGTTTATTTTATCTGATATTAATATTGCCACTCCTGATCGTTTTTTATTGCAATTAGCTTGGTATATATTTTTCCATCTTTTAATTTTTAATCTATTTTTGTCTTTGTGTGTTAGGTGTGTGTCTTGTAGAGAAGATTGAAGGATCTTGTTTTCTCATCCATTCTGCTACTCTCTGTCTCCTGACTGGCGGGCACATTTAACCAATTGACATTCAGTTTAATTATGACATTACAATGACATTCAGTGTAATTATTTGTTTGGTGGTGTGCCGTGGAGTTAGTTCTTATTTATTGCGACTCTGTACAGGGTTTCTGAGGTTGTAAATCTTTACAGGAGAAGAAAGCCTCATCTTTCTCACAAGGAACAGCTGGTAGTTTTGAATTGCTGCCCTTGAGGTTAGTAGCCCAATTCATAACCCCTACACTATCAGAGCTCCTTGTTGTTAAGTACCATTGAGTTGATTCCGACCCATAGCGACCCTGTATAGGGTTTCCAAGGAGCAGCTGGTGAGCTTGAACCACCAACCTTGCAGTTCAAATGGCTTTGCATTCTGGCTCATTAACCTAGAGCACCACACCAGGACTCCACTAGAGCTCCTTGTTGTTAAGTGTCGTTGAGTCGACTCCAACCCACAGTGACCCTGTATAGGGCTTCCAAGGAGCAGCTGGTGAGCTTGAACTGTCGACCTTGCAGTTCAAATGGCTTTGCAGACTGGCACATTAAC
>NW_006408633.1:6524060-6526269 GCF_000296735.1 Chrysochloris asiatica
GATGGCACCTGACAACAACAACAACAGTTGTACTCTGCTCTTGTTGGCTCTCAGTCCAAAGAACTCCCTTTAGTATGTTTTGGAATGCTGACTTGGCTTTTACAGAATCCCTGATTTCTGCTTATTCAGATGTTCTGATTTTGCCATCATATTTGATTTACAGCTTTGCTGGGTATATGATTCTTGGCTGGCAGTTTTTTCTTTCAGAATTTTCTGTATGTCTCCCCATTGCCTTCTTGCCTGCATGATATCTTCTGAGAAATCAGAACTTAGTCTTATTGGCTTTCCTTTATAGATAACACTTTCTTTTTTCCCTAGCTGCTTTCAGGATTCTCTCTTTGTCTTTGATTTTGGAGAGTTTGATTATGATATGTCTTGGTGATTTCCTTTTGGGGTCCATCCTGCCCCCTACAACTAACCTTCTGAATGCTTATTTTCTCATCTTTCAAGATGTTAGGGAAATTTTCTTCCAGCATCTCTTCAACTATCTTGTCTGTGGTTTTCTTTGTCTCTTCCTGCTCTAGAATTCCAATCAGCCTCAGATTATTCCTTTTTATGTTGTCCCACATGAATCTTAGGCTTTTTTTCCAGATTTTTTTTCATTCTTTTTCCTGCTTGTCCTTCCATCTTAGCAGTATTGGGAAATCTCAATATATTTAAGTTCACTGATTCTGGCTTCCATCCCTTCAACTGTACTCCATTGCCCTTTCAGTGTATTGTCCATGTCTGATATTTTAGCAGTAGTTGTCTGGACCTCTTTTTGCACGTTTTTTATTGTCTCCAATGTTGTATCTACTTTGTTTGATTGTTCCTGTTGTGATTTTCTGGCGTATTCCTTATTACCTCAATTTTTTTTTTTGTAGAACATTTGGATGCATCTCACTATTATTCTCCTAAATTTCCTTTCAAACATTCCAAAGCCTTTTCACCCTCCAATGCTATTCCTATCTCTTCTTAGTCATTTGTTTGAGCTACTCTACCTTGTTTATGCACATGAACAGAACATTTCTGTTACTTTTAGGCATTGTAATTTTGTTGTATTTGTATTAATTAGATGAATATATGATGGTGTATTCTTAAGCACACTCCACTTGCCTCCTGGTGGGTGTGATCAAGAAATGGGCTTCTCTGTTCACTGCTCTTATAGATCACTTCAGAGTGCTTTTTAACAGGTGTTGGCTGTAGGTACTGCTCTGGTGTATAGCAGCTGGTATTGGCTGTTATCCTATTTGTGGGGTTTTACAGGATGCCATTGTAGCTTGGCTGTATGGCTGCAATTGTTATCTCTTGTTAGGTGAGGCACAAAGAGAAGGCTTTCCCATAAGATAGAAATCAGGGCCAAATTCAAGGTTAAAATCCAAATTAAAATGTCATAAAAACCCGGGGGGAAAATAAATAAAACTGAGAATCCCAGAAGACAAAAAAGAGAAAAAGGAAAATCATGGGATAATATGAGTAATTCTTTAATACTATGTGCTGAACTCTTGGCTTCAAAGCCAATTGAAAAATTCCATGATGTTCCTGTTGTGCCAATGTGATTTAGCTGAGGCCTTCCTTTTTCCCTCCCTGCTTGTCTATTTATATCTTCTAATGAGAATCAGCCCAGGGTTGGCCAGGTCTACTTTGGAAGAGACTCCTGGATCAGTTTCTTTCTTCTGTCTCCACCTGTGCTCAGTGCAAATCATTTCCCTGCACAGCACAGAACGGGGCCAAAACCTTCCCTGGGAGTTTGTACTCATGAAAATCTCCCCTTTGGTCACTAGTGCAAAGATGAGTAGACAGTAAAAGAAAAGGTGTGATAAGGAATAAAACAAACACTCGCACTTCTGTTTCTGCAAATCCTTGGTTGGTTTCTGCACTGGGAGCCTTTTCTCTTCCCTTTCTCCACTCTCCCACATTCACAAGGGCTGTGGCAGAACACACCAGCCTCCCTGGATCAGACGTCACCTGCTTCCTTGCTTCTGTTCCACATATTATTCCCAGTAAGTTCTTTTTTTTTTTTTTTTCTCAGTAATTGAATTAAAAGGCTTTGTATTTAAAAAACGACAACAACTTTTACTGTGAATTGAGTGAGGGTTTACAAAGCAGATCATCAGTTTTACATTCAACAAATCATGCACTGCACATCATTACAATGATTGTAATCCTTCCATGTGCCATCCGTTGACAGTATTTACCGCTGTTCACTTTAACTCTTTTTTTTTTTTTT
>NW_006408633.1:6527362-6543585 GCF_000296735.1 Chrysochloris asiatica
GGGGTTAGCACTGAGGGGACCCGACCACTTGCCTTGATGTTTCCTGGGCAAGCAAGTTGCTTATTCTTGTAGTAACAGTCGGTCTGCCTATGTTATTTTGTATTTTTCCTGTAGTCCCAGTAAGCTCTTGAACCACTTCTTTATCACTTTACCTGAAGTTCAGAGTTCCAGGACAGTCCTCTATATCAGTTTTGTCCACTTTTCCATGCTTTCACTGACGGAGGTCTGCATGGCCTTTCTTCCAAGTCCACCATCAAGCCTTGCCTCTCCTGTAATTAGGTTTTGTTGATTAGTATAGAAAAAGCATCTCATGGTATGACTGCATATGAGTTTTAGGAAAGAACTTATGATTGTATTGTATTTCTTATTAAATAAATTTCCTTATGAGAAACAAGCATAATTTAAGGGATAATTTTACATTAGAAATTAAAGATGGAATAGAATCATGTTCCATTATTTTCAAATTTGAAAGAGAGACTCCTCACCCAACATTCTAAGGACTAACCTAATGATTTAGGTTTGTGAATTCTGGAGCTGTCAATTTGTGAAGTTAATGGGAAAACAAAGTCTGGCATATTTATGATCATATTTCCTAGCCCTTTACTCAATGGTTGAAGTGAGAGTTTGTAGTTATGGATTTGAAAAATTCTATTGCCATCTCCAGCTGCATTCCCACCTACTTTCAAGTGAGTATAGAAAAATCTGACTTCCTGTTTTTAATTTTTTTGTATATCCACAGTCTTTTCTTGTTTTAAGTAATTTCCCTCTTCCCACAATGCTCTTCTGTCCCTGACTCTCTAAAGTTTCCTTGAGAGGGATAAAACTGGCCAACGAATAATCATATACCCAGTAAAACTACCCCTCACATATGACAGTGAAATTAGAACATTTCATGATAAACAGAAATTAATGAAATTTGTAATAAGCAGGTCAACTTTTCAAAAAATACTAACACTAGTCCTTTGGACTGAGAAAAACAATAGTATACAACAACCTGAGATTGAAATACACAGAAACACCACCCAGAATCTAATCCAGATATAGAAGTATCCAAAGTAGAACAAACCTGCAACACTGAAAATAGGGAACCAGAAATACCAATTTGTAGTGAAAACAGCTGCAAAACAAAAAGAGGGAAAAGTGTAGTTACAGAACTTCCAAATGGCAAGGAAGTTAAGCAAATTTCAAGAGAAAACATTCTGTTTTAAACTGGGGAAAAAAAAAAAAGAATACATTACAGGGTAACTTCAATGAAAATTAATAACGTTCACATCAAATCACAAAAAGGGAAAACTAAGATTTAATAAACATTACAATAATAGCAATGAAGAAGTTGACAAGAAAACACACAAACAAAATGAACTCATCACAAAAAATTATGTAGAACAAGGAAACCAGCAGCATCACCAAAAAACATACAGCATAATGACTGCAATCAGTTCATACCTATCAATAATCTCACTGAACATCAATGCATCAGTCAAGATACACAGAGTACAGAATGTATAAGAAAATAGGATCTCTCAGTATGCTGTCTACAAGAGACACACCTTACACATAAGAGAAAAATTGATTAAAATCAAAGGATGGAAAAAATGTATCAAGCTAATGGCAATAGAAAATGAGCAGGAGTGCCAATATTAATTTCTGATAAAATAGACGTTTAGGCAAAAACCAGCATGAAAGACAAAGAAGCACATTATCTAATGATTAAAGGGTCAGTCGAACATGAAGACATAGCCTAATAAATATCTATACTCCCAATGAAAATTTTTTTTCAAATTACAGTGGACTGCCAGAACAAACAAATCTGTCTTAGAAGAGGTCCAACCAGAATGCTTCTTAGAAGTCAGACTGGTGGAATTTTGTCTCTCATACTTCAGACATGTCATCAGGAGAGACTAGTCCCTAGAGAAGGACATTATACTTGGTAAAGTGGAAGGTCTAAATAAAAAGAGGAAGACCCCAATGAGATGGATTAGCACAGTGGTAACAGCAATGGGCTGAAACGTAACAATTGTGAAGGTGGCACAGGACTGGGCATTATTTCCTTCTGTTGTGCATGAGGTTACTATGAATTGGAACTGACTTGATGGCATTTTACAACAACTATGTTGTTGTTGTTGTTACGTGCCGTGGAGTCGATTCTGACTCATCGCAACCCTGTACAGAGTTTCCGAGGCTATAAATCTTTATGGGAGCAGAAAGTCTCATCTTTCTCCTGCGGAACATCTGGTAGTTTTGAACTGCTGACCGTGAGAATAATAGCCTGATTTGTAACCACTATGCTACCACCTTGAGGACTAAGGTACGCCTGACCCAAGCCATGGTATTTTCAATAACCTCATATGGATGTGAAAGCTGGACGGTGAATAAGGAAGATGGCAGAAGAATTGATGCTTTTGAATCGTGATGTTGGAGGAGAATACTAAAAGCGCCATGGACTGCCAAAAGAACCAATAGTTCTGTTTTGGAAGAAGTGCAGCCAGGGTGCTCCTTGGAGGACAAGATGGCTAAGCTTTGTCGCTCATACTTTAGACATATTGTCAGGAGGGAACAGTCGCTGGAGAAGGATGTCATGCTGGGTAAGGTGGAGGGTCAGAGAAAAAGAGGAAGGCCCCTAATGAAATGGATTGGCCAGGTGGCATCATTGATGGACTCAAGTGTGGCAGCGGTAGTGAGGTTGGCCCAGGATCGGACAATTGTTTTGTTCTGCTGTGCATGGGGTCGCTATGAGTCGGTTCCGACTCGATGGCACCTGACAACAACAACATGCTACCAGAGCTCCAACAACTATAACAACTGTTAAACCACTGCGAATCCAGACCCAATCAAGTTGACACAAAATCTTAACTATCACAGTACTTTCAGTATTCTTCCTCAAGAACAAAATTTAAGTGTATCAATTCTTTCCTTATTCATTGTCCAGCTTTCACATACATAAGAAGCTATTAAAAATACCATGGCTTGGATCAGGCACACCTTAGTCCTCAAAATGACATCTTTTGTCTTTAACAGTGAAAAGAGGTCTTTTGCAGCAGAGTTGTCGAATGCAGTATATCATTTAATTACATCATTGCCACTTCCATGAGCACTGATTGTGAATCCAAGTAAAATGAAACCCTTGATAACTTCAATCTTTTCTCCATTTATAAAGATGTTGTTTATTGATATAGGTGAGGATTTTTATTTTCTTTACATTGAGTTGTAATCCATACTGATGGTTGTAAAATTTGATCTTTATCAGCAAGTGCATCAAATCCTCTTCACTTTCATTAAGCAAGTTTGTGTCATCTACACACTGCACATGGTTAATGATCCCTCCTTCAATCTTGATGCCACATTTTTTTCATATAGTCTAGTTGCCCAGTTTCTTGGATTATTTGCTCAGCATACAGATTGAATAAGTATAATGAAAGGATGCAACAGATTGAAGAAGTATAATGAAAGGGTATGTAACAAATACCTTTCTTGATTTTACACCGTTCAGAATCCTTTTGTTCTGTTTTAACAATTCTCTTGGTGTCTGTACAGGTTCCTCATGAGTACAATTAAGTGTGCTGTAATTGCCATCCCTCTCAATGTTACCCACACAGTTGAATGCCTTTGTATAATCAATAAAATAAAAGTAAAACTCTAGCTGGTGTTCTCTGCTTTTAGTCAAAATCTATCTGATGTCAGCTATGCTATCCCTTGTTCCATGTTCTCTTCTGAATCTGGATAGAATTTCTGGTAGATCCTTGTTGATATGATGCTGCAATCGATTTTTAATTATCTTCAGCAAATTTTACTTGCATGTGATAATAATGATGTTGTTCAATAATTCCTGCATTCTGTAGGGTCACTTTTCTTTGGAATGGACACAACTATAGATCTCTTCCATAGGGATCTTTGGTTGTCAGGTAGCTGTATTCTAAATTTCTTGGCATAGGCTTGTGAATACTCCCACTGGTGCATTAGTTTGTTGAAACATTTCAATTGATATTCCGTTAATTCTTGGAGCCTTTGGTTCTTGAAATAGTTGGATGTCAGCCAATTATGCTTAGCATAGTGACTCTTTGTATTCGTTCCATCTTCTTTTGATGCTTTCCAATGTCATTCAATGTTTTGCCCATGTTGTTGTTGTTGTTATGTGCTGTTAAGTCAATTCTGACTCAGTGACCCTGTATAGGGTTTCCAAGGAGTAGTTGGTGGGTTTGAATTGCCAACCCTGCTTACCTTGTGGTTCACAGTCCAATGCTTATTCCACAGTACCACACCAAAAGTCCATTTTGCCCACAGAATTCTTCAATATTGCAACTGGAGGCTTAATTTTTTTCTTCAGTTCTTTCAGCTTAAGAAATGTTAAGTGTATTCTTTTTTTACTTTCTAAATGCAGATAGTTGAATGTTTAATTATAATACTTTGTTTTCTCAAGCTGTCTTGAAATTTTCTGTTCCACTCTTTTACTTCATCATGTCTTCCAGCTGCTTTGGAAATTTACAAGAGCAAATTTCAAAATCTCTGCAGGTATCTACTTTCATCTTTTCTTTCTTTCATGTCTTTTTAGTGACTTTTTGCTGTCTTCATATATGATGTTCTTGATGTCATCCCACAATTATTCTGGTCATTGTTTTATTGTTGAGATGGTCTCTAAATTCAGGTGGAATATATTCAATGTCATATTTTATCTTTTGTGGACTTATTTAAAATTTCTTCAGCTACAACCTGAATTTGCATGTAAGAAATTGGTGATCTGTTCCTGGCCTTGTTTTGACTGATGATATCAAGCTTCTTCATTGTCACTTCCCACAGATGTAGTCCATTTGGTTCCTATGTAGTCCATCTGGTGAGGATCATGTGTAGAGCTGCCAATTATGTTGTTGAAAAAGGTATTTGCAATCAATAAGTTGTTGGTCTTGCAAAATTCTATAATGTGATCTCTAGCATCATTTTTATCATAAGACCATGTTTTCCTCTTTGTTTCCAACATTTCCATTCTAATCATCAGTAACTATCAATGAATCTTGATTTAATCTTTGATCAATTTCAGACTTAAGAAGTTAGTTGTTGTTGGTATTAAGTGTTGTTGAGTCAACTCTGACCCTTAGTGATCCTGTATGGGCACCAATGAGTGGTTAGTGGGTTTGAACCACCAACTTTGTGGATAGCAAATTGCCTTTGACTTTGGTGGTTGGTGCATAAATTTGAATAGAGTTGAATATAACTGGTCTTCCTTGTTGTTGGTGGTGATGATGTGCTGTGAAGTCGGTTCCCACTCAGTGACCCTTTCTAGAGCTTCTGAGGCTGTAAATCTTTACAGAAGCAGAAAGCTTCATCTTTCTCCCATGGAACCACTAGTAGTTTTGAACTGCTAACTGTGAGATTAGCAACCCAACTGGAAGCCACTATGCTACCAGAGGTCCTTGGATAATATCCTATCCACACTGCATTGTACATCAAGGTGGATCTTGCAATGCTAATTTTGATGAAAAATGCAATAGCAATCCTTTTCAATTTGTCATTCTTTGCATAGTAAACCATATGATTGTCTAATTTGGAATGCCTAATACCAGTCCATTTCAGCTCACTAATGGCTAGGATGAAGTCCTTGTGTAGTGCTGTAGGATAAAGCACTGGACTGAAAGGTTGGTTTGAGTCGCAAGATATGTGGTTCAAACTCAGCAGACGCTCCTTGGAAGCCTTACACAGGGTCGCTATGAGAGGAACCGACTCGATGGCACGTAACAACAACAACAGGATTGTACTGGGAATGCTGTTTTATATCTTGCTTTTTCACTCAACTTGAATATTTCCCATTGTATTGAATGTTTTACTGCTACACAGTTTCCTAACTCTTTTTCTTTTATTTTAACACATTAGATTCAAGGAATCTTTCTCCTTAAGAAAATGAAACTGTATGCAAATTTTTTATTGCAAATTTTAGGGGTTTACTTCCATAATATTGTCCATTTATTTCTTGTTCCTGCCTATATCATTATGTTGTTGTTGTTAAGTGATGTTGAATTGGTTCTGATTCATCGCGACTCTGTATAGGGTTTCTGAGGAGTGATTGTTGTACTTGAACTGCTGACCTTGTATAGCAGTCTACTGCTTATACTACAGCACCACAGCAGGATTCCTATATCATTATAATAGCTAAAAAGTATGCTATTCAATATTTAAATTAATACCATCATTTATTTATTCAGATTCCTGTAGTTAAATATTTTCCTCAATCATAAGCAATGTAATTGAGACATTTTATACTTGTCATTGTAATATTCCTTCACATTATAATTCCCAATACTTTTTAGTTACAATTAGATGTAAAGTTTCAACTACAAGCAATTAGAGCTCACACATTTAGAAGAGTGTTGATAGCTTTTTGGAGACTTGACTTTGGGAGTTTTATACGGAATCTTCTAAGTTGAGACAGTTTTTGAAACACCTACTTTTCAATGGCTTTTAGTGACATGTGTCTTTAAATATTATCAAAGCTAGTAAATTGTCACCTCTGAAAGTGGATTTGATTTGTAAAAATAGCCCCAAAGTCTTTGGAGCAAAGTCATTTCAGTAAAATAAAGCAAATTATATAGCATTTGTGGTTTTCTAAAAGTTACCATCAGTGACTTGATAAATTATCTTTTTGCTTTGGGACTGGCTAGACGGCCAGTAAAAAAAGAGAATTCGCAAAAAAGGAGCAAAAAAAAATCAATGGGATAATTACATAATTTTCCAATGTGACTACTTTGAATGAGAAGACTCACAAATTTAGGTATTTCTGATGAAAAGAAAATCTGTATCATTATCTAATTGTGATGGCAAAAGTCTTTGATTCTGTCTATTGTATGTTTTTTATTATTACAAATTGTGGAGAGAGATACTTACTAGATTTTGAAATCTGTATTTCTTTTGGGGAGTCCCTGGGTGATGCAAACTCACCTGCCAACTGAAAGGCTGGTAGTTCAAGCCTACCCAGCAGTGCTTCAAAAGGATGACTTGATGATCTACTTCCTCAAACCCCTTCAGTTCCACTCTGATACATGTGGAATTGCCATGAATTGGGATTGACTAACGGCAACTAGTTTGGTACTGGTTTATTCCTTGCTTGTTCACCTCAATTAGAATGGTGGCGGTGGTGGTGGTGGTGGTGTGCCATGGATTCGGTTCCGATTTATACTAACACTGCATACGGTTTCCTGCCCATCTTTACAGGAGCAGAAAGCCTTACCTTTATCCCGTGGAACCACTGGTAGTTTTGAACTGCTGACCTTGAGGTTAGCAGCCCAAATCATAACCACTACATTGCTAGAGCTCCTTTAATTAGAATAATGCAGATTTAAAAAAACCCCAAAACCTTGAAAGCAGTGTTGTTGTAAGTTACATTGTCGAGTCATTTGAAAGCAGTACTTGTTTAAAAATCATCTTTATAAAATTGGATTGGGATCTCTCCCTTTTTTCCCCCTAGAACTACAGCAGATTTATGTACATCACACCATATGAATAGTTCATATCTCACTCCAGAAATACACATATTTTTGCCTTCAGTAACACTCAGCAGTTTTCCCATCCACACGCTCTCACAGGGATCCTGACAAGAATGTCTTAGGAAAGAGATTTGGTTTGTGTTTCTATGATTGTGGCCAAGATTTGGTCATCATGATTCACTGTGGCTCTGAAGTGAGGAGGACATTTGGAAGAAATTTTCTATCACAACCACTAGCACCAAGTAATATCTAGGTCATCTTTATTGAGTGATAGTATTATTTTTTGGCATCCGCAAATATTGTAAGAGTTTTTTCAGTCTTACTGCAGTGATTTTTCAGACTGTTAGTATATGTAATTTGCATGGCTGGAAAGTAATTTGAACCAGTTCTTGTTACAAATGGATCTTTAGTAATTTTTCTTTTGAAAGGTTTCTTATGGCAACTCTAGAAGGTAAGTTGATGTGATACTAAAAAGTTAAGGCATAGAGTTTAAAGGCTGAATTTCACATTACATATTGACTGAAGTGGAGCCCAGGTGTGCCACTGTAGGAGAAGCACTGGACCACAAGGTTGGTTTGAACTGCAAGGTCGACGGTTCAAACTCACCAGCCACTCCTTGGAAACCCTATACAGGGTCACTATGAGTCAGAACCAACTTGATGGCACTTAACAACAACAATAACATTGACTGAAAATAGGAGAGTCAGATATGGAAGCTGAAAATAGAATGAACATCATCACTGGGTAATTATATAAGATATAGTATAAACAAAGTTTGCAAGGGAAAATTACGTCAAGTGAACCAGCTCTAAAATGCAGTTGCTAAACTAAGTGCTCCTTGAAGGCAAGAATTCTCTCTGTCAATACTTGTTTACTCAGAAAACACATGTGCACACACACAGGGTGAAAGTTCAATACAAAAACCATACACAATGAGAGAGAAATAAAATTTTATGATAGCACTGTTAAGAGTTCTGAAGAATCTGTCTATGCCTCTAGAATTGAATTATGTAATATAGCAAATATATTCGAATATAGTTTCATGGGAATGTGTCCAGGTTTATAAATATTTTATAAGGGTAGGAGAAATCTAGACAATCAATACACATGATTCAAAGAAATATGATACTACATTTTCATTTCAGTTACAAGCTAATCTTTTGGGTCAAGAAATACAATAGTTTCTCATTCTTCTTGGACCAAAATGAGAATCTAACTGGATTTCTTAAGAATAATTATTGTTTGTGTCTTTCTCTTTGGAGTCCCTGGCTTGTTTCCCTTTGTCTTTTGATATCACCACAGTGGTTTTCCCAAAGGACATTGACGTTGACAGAGAAAGACCAAAGAAACCTTTGTGACTGCATCCAAATGTCATAACAAAAGTAAGGATTAGCATGCGTCTGAGGGATTGGCTTTCAAGCAGGAACCGGGTTGTTTTGGAAACTTAGCTAATGACATTGTTATTATTGCTCATGAGTGATTAGGTTGATAGATCAATCCCACTTGCATTTAGTGTAATCCCTGCAGGCGTGAGAGGTGAGACCATCACTACTGTGAAACTCTGTGGCCCCAAGACTGGGCTGAAGATCTCGTCTCTGTTGTTGAGAAGAATGTGACATTTGTCTCTGTATTTTTTACATTTGCCTATGAACCCCCTGCCCTCCCCAGTAATGTTTTCTTAATAAGTGTACCTGAAGATTTTGAACCATTTCTCATCTTGGGACTATTGGTAGATTTTGAAACATTTAGAGGATACATTTGCAAAGAAAAAGTGGTATTTGTCAAAGCTCAGAGCAGATACAAATGTTACAGGCATTCTGACTGATTTGATTTGCACTTTGAAATTGTGGCCTGCCTACAGTAGACACATAATAAATATTTATTGAGAATCGAATGAATTGAGCACATTTGGAAATAAGCTGAGAACCATTTGGAATCACAAATCATTGCAGAAGTATGTTTTTACAGAAATCACCAGGACACAATCATATTTTCTTGACCTTCTTATGCCTTCACTGATGTGTTTTGACCGATACTAAAAAGATGCTAGTTTGAAAGGAGACGCCTATAATTTTAAAAACATGATTTTTACCATCTCCACACACTTCACAAAGGTCAAGGGGGTAGATAAACAACTTCCTACAGCTGCTGCTACATCTTAACACACGCCTGCAGCAGAAAGTGTGCACTGAAAAGATAAACACATCAGGTTGTATCTACTTGCGTGGCTATGCTTTTTGTGTCTGAACTTGACCCTCACCAATTAATATTAAAACCAGGCTTGACATTAATGAATCAAAACTCAAAAAGAAATTGTGCTGAATTGAAATTACCAGCCTTCCCAGGAGGATATATTTCTCTAATGATTTTGAGGTTAACTTTGATTTTGTAATCCTGGCTCAACCTCTTCTCTTTGTTGATGCCTTCTGGGAAACATATCATCTTGATTCCAGCAGTTTCAGGTCCCTTATGATTCCCTACTCAACCAGTGTAGAACATTCATTGTTCTGTCCAGGTTGATTTACTTATAGATGGATACATGCCAAGTTTTATTTCATGTTGCGAACTCTTGAGGCTGCTTTCAGCTCTGGGATACTGTGACGCTCTGGTTGGATCTGAAGTTGGCAGGTGATCCTTTTAAAAAGTCATTTCAAGTGGAATAATTTGTTGGTAGACTAGTTTTTATACTTTTAATAAATACTGCTATTGACCTAGAGTCTTTAAGAAACACTCAATGTGGCTTCTTTCACTGAAGTCCTTAAAAAGTGAAATGTAGGGAGGAAGTGTGACTGTACAGTATTTACTCATTAGATTTGTGGTAAAGCTGTCAGTAAACACTAACAGAGTCAAACAAAGACCTCTCAACTCCAAGTTGAATTTTTAATCCACAAAACCTGAGCAACTTAAAACATAGAGATGGTCAAACACAGTATTTTTGATTGCCTTATTTGCTAAATAAACACCCAGATGCCATTATTCACAGCCAAGCATTCATTCCTACCTCAAATGTTTCCCAAAGAACCAGTCCTTCAGGTTCTGTCAATACGTCTCTTTGCTTGATAATTTCTACTCCCCCTTCTTTGTTTTGTCAAAATAACCATTGAGATAAATCTACTGGCTCGATGATGATTTTAAAAACTAGATCAGAAATTTCTAGAAAAACGTTTGAGAATTACATTTCTCTTTGCAGTAGCAGGGCAAGGTCTTGACGGTGCCCATTTCTGCATTGATTCTTGACCAACAAATGCAGGTCTCCAGGCCTGATGTTTGCACTCTGGTTTTACCAAATTGCTGGGTGAGCTCTTTACAAGATCACAGAGTGGCCTCTATCTCCTGATTAGCATTTAGAGACTTTGGCAACTGGGACGGAGCCATAGGAGGGAAGCGGCTGCCATTTAAGTGGAGGAAAGTCACTTCATGTCTGATAAGCAGGAGGAGTGATAAATCACAAACAGCCCTTCACTTTAGGAATTCACAGTGCAGGTCTATCATGAACCCCGGTCAGCATCTGATGAACTTTTACTTTTCGCTGCATCATCTGAGGGTGGCGATAGGCGCAAAGCAACGCCCACACATGGTCTGCGTTGGATACCTGTCAGTTGGTTTACAGATCAGCTACAGACCACAGAATACTTTGCTGACGTCCTTAACCAGAATCACAGCAGCAGGAAATGGTAAGTTGAGAAGACTTTTAGGAATAGGAGTCACCAACCAGACTACAGTGTAAAATTTCCGCTTTGAGACAGACCAAAATATAGTTTGATAAACATTTTAGGTTTTAGGCCTGTAAAAAGCCTTATACATGGGTGACTCCATGCACCTGCCCCCCAGCTTAGTAATGCCTTATCTGTTGACTTGATAAAGTATCAATAAAACTCTAGGGATGAACTGTGAAGCTTCCCCATTAGCTAGGGAAGGTTTGTTTTGGGTTAAAATGGATTGGTGACCCAGTTCAGATTCTAGCTATGCTCCACTGTATACATTTGAGACTTACACTTTGCTTATGTGACTGACATTAACCTAAACCAAACCTGTTGCTGATCGGTGGATTCCAACTTCTAGCATTTCGATAGGACAGAGTAGATCTGCCCATAAGGGTTTCGAGGCTGGACTCTTGTTGGAAACTGACTGTCCCTTCTTCCTTCTGTGAATTGGCTGGTGGGTTTAAAACACCAACCATTAAGTTAACAGCACAATGTGCCATCAGTGTTCTTTACCTGGTATATAAACCCAGAACCAAACTCACTGCCTTCAAGTAGATTCCAACTCATAGTGACTCTATAGGACAGAGGAGAACTGCCCCAGAGGGTTTCTAAGGAAGTAAGGAGCTCTGGTAGTGTAGCGTAGTAGTCACAAATTGGGCTGCGAACCTTAAGGTCAGTAGTTCAAAACTACCAGCTGCTCCGCGGGAGAAAGATGAGGCTTTCTGCTCCCTTAAAGATTTACAGCCTTGGAAACCTTGTACAGGGTCGCTATGGGTCGGAACCAACTCGACGGGGACTCGACGGCACTTAACAACAACAATTATTTTTTTTTTAAATGTTTTATTGTGAATTATGTGATAGTTTAAATGGAAGAACATTAAACTTTACATCCATCCTATCATATATCGTTTCATTGCCATGGTTACAATCCCCTCCACGCATCATCAACCAACCAAAGGGTACATCCCGCAAGCCTGCCCCCCCCCCCCCCCCCGCCAGCATACAGCCCCTCTCTCTCTCTGGGTCCAGAGTCCTGCTCCATTTCTCCACATCATCATCTCTGCCTCCATCTCTGGTGTCACTGCTTCTCTGGATAGGTTCCCACACTCCGCTCTTCTCCCTTGATGGTCCCAGGGACCTCCGCTCCTGGGCTGAAAAGTCAACCACTCCCCTCCCGTTTTGCTACAAAAATGTCTACCTTTACATTTTCAACCCTCACAATCAGTTCTGATAACAATTATTCACTATTGTACCACAAGAGACCTATCCGCATCTCCTTTCATCAGCCCTGCCCAGACAGATTAGATACTACTTGGTGGAGATTCTACTTCCTCTGTGCCCTCTGGATCTAGGTTCCCTCTTGAAAGCTTGTAAGCCAGTCACTTCTTGCCTTTGTAGCTCTCTCCCCCTCTCCCATTTTGGGTAGCCAATGTCCAAGTTGTAAGGCAGTAATCTTTATGGATACATATTGCCTCATTTTTCTCCCATGGAGATGCTGGTTGGTTTGAACCATGAGCCTTTTTAATAGCCCAATGCTTAACCCATTGCACCACCTGAGCTTCTACGTGGCATATGATGGTAGTGGTGGTGGTGGTTAATGTGTGGTGGAATCGGTTCTGACTCACAGTGACCCTATACAGGGTTTCTGAGGCTGTAAATCTTCATGGGAGCAGAAAGCCTCATCTTACTCCTGTGGAGCAACTGGCAGTTTTGATCTACTGACCTTGAGGTTAGTGGCCCAATTTGTAACCACTGTGCTATTAGAGATCCTACCTGGCATATAGTATTTATAAAATAAGTAGTTCTGAATAAATGAAAAGCTAGAAATATACTTTATATACTGTTTTGAATTAGACTGCTGTGATGGATTAACAGGAGCCAGCATGTCACTAAAGTCACACTGAAGATGAATTCATACAGTTCATGGCTCTATGTAAGCACATTATTGGTGGCTGTTGCTATAGGTATCATCGACTTGGTTCTGACCCATGTACAATAGAATGAAACGTTGCTTGGTCCTGTGCCATCCCCACGGCTGCAGCTACTGTGTCAATGGGTAGTTACTATGTGGTAAAAGGAGCCAGGGTGATGCAAACAGTTTGTGATTGGCTGATAACCTAAAGGGTGGCAGTTCA
The DNA here is from genome assembly GCF_000296735.1 of Chrysochloris asiatica. Classification (NCBI taxonomy): domain Eukaryota; kingdom Metazoa; phylum Chordata; class Mammalia; order Afrosoricida; family Chrysochloridae; genus Chrysochloris; species Chrysochloris asiatica. Next base: position 6,540,671 of record NW_006408633.1, read on the forward strand.
AACCCACCCAGTATATCCATGGAAGAAAGGCCTGTCAAACTCCTTTTGTAGAAATTCCTGCCAAGAAAGTCCTATGCATCAGTCCCACTCTATAACATATGGAGTTAAGTTGGGGGCTGATAGGAAGGCACCTAACAACAACATCTGTGTATTAAATGCTGTGCTAAAGACAATGAAGAGTAAGTATGCTGTATGGTGCCTATCTTTGAAGAGTTCTTCATCTAAGTGGGGAAACAAGACATGCGGCAATATTGTCTTTATAGGCATTCATATGATAGTATCTTGAACACAGCAGAGGACTGGGCAACATTTCTCTCTGTTGTACATGTAGTTGCCGTAAGTCTAAGCCAGCTGAAGGCAACAAATGACAACAATGATATGATATAAGGAGTGCTCAGTTACTTTCATTATCTGGCTTCATTCAACTCCAATCCTCCACGGTATTAAGTTGTTGTTGTTGTTGTTGTTGTCAGGTGCCATTGAGTTGGAACCGACTCATAGCGACCCCATGCACAGTAGAACCATAAAATGTAAGGCAAAATGGGAACTCTCAGAAGAGAGTTCCCATCAGAACCATCTTTTCAACTAGATTCTACACCACTGATTCAAGGTCAACTTTCTCATTATTTTCCCATTATAAAGAGATCCAGGTTTTACAAAAATGTGTTGTCCAAATGTTACCTGTTATTCAGAAGAGAAAACTGAGTTTAAGAACTTTGCCCAAGATCACATTAAGTGACAGTGTTCACTTATTTCTCTGGGATTTTGCTTCCAAAGACTGCTAGAGTCCCTGGGTCATGGCATGAATTTTCTCTGTTTCTAAATGACGTTTCTTTACTTTCTGATAATAACTCTCTATTGCATGGGTTTTATGACAAACCCAACCTCTACTGAATTCTACTCCTTAGCAAATGTGCTAATGTTTGTTTCCTCTGGGTTACTGTATTTCCTTTTCTTTTTTAAACAGCTCTTTAGGATTATGCTTCTCATTTTCACAATGTAAATCATATTGGGATTCATTAATATCACCTGATATTTCATGACTCACATTTCTTGTGTCCAATACCACAGGCTTTTGCTCTTTGTATACCCCACTTCACTTAATCCTCAAAACTGCCTGATGAGGCAGATGCTGAGGTTTAGAGAATTTAGGTAACTTGTCCAAGGTCTCAGAGCTAGCAACTGTGGAGGTGCACTGTGAACCCAAGATTTTGGACTGTGCTCTTAACTGCAACTTTATACCACCTACATACTTTGAAAGCCAGAATCCCAAAAGTTGGCATGGTGAGTCTCACCCCACCTCGGATCTACTGGAACATTTCGACATACAACCAAAGTCCGGTCAGTGTCTCCCAGCTAAACTCTGTGTCCTTGTGTTCCTTCTTCAAACATTCATATCTTCTCAGCAAGGAAAATGATTCCTGGTGTGTCACTGTAGGATCAACACTGGACTGTGAACCACAAGGTCAGCAGTTCAAACCCACCAGCTGCTCCTCAGAAACTCTGTACATGGTTGCTATGAGTCAGAGCAGAATCAACAGCACTTAATGACAACAACCACTTCAGGGGATAGATGGGCTAGTTGGGGATTTAAACATAGGGGTTGTACCTTTCCAGTTCTGATATTTGTCATTGCTAATTCCCCTCCCCCCAAAAAAACTTTTGTGGAGCAAAATATATAACAAAATATTTGCCATTTCAATAATTTTTATGTTTACAATTCAGTGACATTAGCCATGTTCACCATATTATGCAACCATCATCACTTTCTGTTTCCAATTTTTTTCATCACCCTTGTTGTTGTTAAGTGCCATTGAGTCAATTCTGACTCATAGTGACCCTGTGCAGGATTTCTGAGGAGCCACTGATGGGTTTGAGTTGCAAACTTGTAGTTAACAGTCCAGTGCTTGTCCTACAGCACTGCACCAGGAACCTCCTTAATAGAGCTCAATATCCCTTTAATAGAACACAATACCTTTCATTTCCCCCTCCCACTTACTCCTGACAATTGCTTATAAACATTGTTTTCTACGTATTTGCCTATTCTAGATATTTGATGTGAGTGGAATCATGCTATATTTGTCCTTTGTGTTTAACTTAACTTTACTCAGAATAATGTTTTCAAGATTCATCCATGTGATGATATGTATTAGAATTTTATTTCTCTTTATGACTACATGATATCCATGATTATGAATGAATATTATTTGAAATATTATAATGAAATGTACAAAGATCTGGAGTTAGAAAACCAGAAGGGAAGAACACACTCAGCATTTCTCAAGCTGAAAGAACTGAGGGAAAAATTCAAGCCTCAACTTATAATACTGAAGGATTCTTTGGGCAAAACATTGAATGATGCGGAAAGTGTTACAAGAAGATGAAAAGCACCATATACAAAAACAACTAATCTTGGATTAAAGGCCTATATGTAAAATCTAGAACTATAAAGATCATCATTGAAAAATTAGGGACAAATTTAGGGGCTCTAATACTGGTCATAGTGGTTACAAATCGGACTGCAAACCATAAGATCAGCAGTTCGACACTACCAGTTGCTCTGTGGGAGAAAGATGAGGCTTTCTGCTCCCATAAAGATTTATAGCCTCGGAAACCCTGTATAGGGTCGCTATGAGTTGGAACCGACTCCACGGCACATAACCACCACCACCAATACATGGTATGCATAGACTATCAAATATTGCAAAAACACTCAAACAGTAGAAGACAAAATCAATGACTGGAACTTCCTGAAATTTAGAAACTAATGTGAATCAAAAGATTTCCACAAAAGAGTAAAAAGGGATGACATCAAGAACGTCATACATGAAGAGAGCAAAAAGTCATTAAGAAGACAAGAAAGAAGGAAAAGGTCAAAATGGATGTCAGAGGAGACTCTGAAACTTGCTCTCCAG
>NW_006408633.1:6545910-6559873 GCF_000296735.1 Chrysochloris asiatica
GATGAACCTGAAGGACATTATGCTTAGTGAAATTAGTCAATCACAAAAGGACAAATATTGTATGAGACCATTATTATAAGAGCTTACGAGAAGGTTTCCATACTTAAAGAAACATTCTTTGATGGTTACCAGAAATGGGAGGGAGGGGAGAGTAATTCACTGGTTAGAGGGTAGACACATGTTAGTTAGGGTGATGGGGAGGTCAGTATACAAGGAAGGGGAGGACAATACACAAGAAGGAGGAGGGGGCAGATGAACAATGAAGATAGGGGAAAACCTAGGGAGGTATGCATGGGCTAAATGGGATAGAAGTTAATAATGATTGATACACAACCTTGCACAGCAGTGTTCTGTGAGTTGATAATTGGATGGAGACACAGGCTGAATGGGTAAAGGAGGGGGAAAATGTTTATGTGTTTGACTGTCTTGTAGATACTCTTTTCTCCTGTCTATTACTGTAAAATTTATGTGTGATAGAAATGAATATCAGATATTATGATTACAGAAATCTTGTAAGTGCATCTTTAACCTATAACTGATTGTATCTGCTAAAATGTAAAGAAAACAAAACCTCCCCATTGGACCAATAAATAACATCATGATAAATGGAGAAAAGATTGAAGTCAAAGACTTCATTTTGCTGGGATCCTCCAACAACACTCATGGAAGCAATAGTTAAGAAAACAAATGAAATATTGCATTAGGCAAATGTGCTACACAAGACTGATCTCAAGTGTTTAAGAGCAAAGATCAGTTTGAGGACTGAAGTGTGCCTGACCCAAGTCATGGTATTTTCAATAACCTCATATGCATGCGAAAGTTGGGCAGTGAATAAGGAAGACTGTAGAGGAATTGATGCCTTTGTTTTAGGTGTTGGGGAAGACTATTAAATGCACCACGGACTGCTAGAAGAACCAACAAATATGTGTTGGAAGAAGTACAGCCAGCATGTTTCTTGGAAATCAGGATGGAGAGACTTTGACTCTTATACTTTGGACATATTGTCAGGAGGGACCAGTCTCTGGAGAAGGATATCATGCTAACAGTCCTGGTGTGGTGCTACAGGATACTGCACTGGGCTGCAAGGTTGATTTGAACCCTCAGGTGGTGGTTCAAACCTACCAGCTGCTCCTGGAAACCCTACACAGTGTAGCTATGAGTTGGAAGTGACTGATAACACTTAAAAACAACAACAACCTGGAGGGTCAGAGAAAAAGAGGACGTCCCCAAGGAGATGGCCAGGCACAGTGGCTATAGCAAAGGGCTCAAGCTTGGCAATGATTGTGAGGATGGTGAAGGTCTAGCTAATGTTTTGTTCTGTTGTGTGTAGGGTCACTATGAATCTGAATAGACTGGACAGCACCTAACAACAATATTCCATTGCTTTTATTTACTAAGTTTTGTTTATGCTTTTGTATCTCATACTTTGGACATGATATCAGGAGGGACCAGTCCCTGAGACAGACATCATTCTTGGGAAAGTGAAGGGTTGATATAAAAGAGGAAGACGCTTCTTTTATGTCAGATTGACACCAAGGTAGTAACAATGGTCTCAAAGATAACAATTATGCTGGTACAGGACAGGCGGTATTTTGTTCTGTTGTGTATAGGATCACAATGAGTCAGAACTGACTGGATGGTAGCTACTAACTGGTGGACACTTGTTTTTTTCTCACTTTTTGACCGTAGTCATATCTCATTTTACTATGCTTCACTTTACTGTACTTTGCAGATATTGCGGTTTTGTTTTTATGCACTGACAAAGTTATCAGTGCCATTTTTTTAATAGCATGTGTTCACTTTATGTCTCTGAGTCACATCTTTGTAATTGTCTCAATATTTCTAATTTTTCCATAATGCTTAACAGCAACAACAATTGCATATTTAAGGAGCTCTGGTAGCGTAGTGGTTACGAATCGGGCTGCAAACCTTAAGGTCAGTGGTTCGAAACTACTAGCCGCTCCGCGGGAGAAAGATGAGGCTTTCTACTCCCGTAAGGATTTACACCCTCAGAAACCCTGTACAGGGTCACTATGGGTCGGAACCGACTCGAAGGCACTTAACAACAACAACAAATAGTGTACACAAAAAGACTGGAAGTCAAAAAAAAAAATTGTGTGATTTGCTTTGTGCAATATTTACTTTATTGCAATAGTCTGGAACTGAACTCACAGTATCACCAAGTGGTGCAATGGATATTAGTGAACTATCTGTTTGAGTTCCTGCTTTCGATTCCTTTGGGTATTTACCTATGAGTGGAATTGCTGGGTTATATGATAGCTTTCTTTTTAAAACAGTCCAATTTAGTGAAAAAATCTGGAAGGACTGAATTGCTTGGAATGTTTTTTCTATCCTTTCACTTTCAATATATTTTATATTCTTGGATCTAAGGTATATCTGTTGTAAATAACACATAGTTGATGATTTTTCTTATCTGTTTGCCACTCTCAGTTTTTGGTTTGGAGTGTTTAGTCCATTTGCATTTACTTTCAGTACCAAGAATGAAGGGTTTTCTGCCACTTCGCTATTTGTCTTTTTGTGTGTGTCTTAAACTTTCTTTGTTTCTTATTTCCTCGAATATGGTGGAAGGATTGGATTGATTAGAAAATATCACACAGATTTTAGAATTTCTGGCACTTTGTAGAATTTGTGGTGAAACATTCTTTTTGAGTGTTCTTCCTTTTCTACACTCCACCTTTTAAAAACTAAAATAGAACAGAGATCAAGAAAACAGTTTCTGGGGTTTCCCAGCGTGGCTCACCCGCTGATCTTTTTAGAGTAGATGGCTGGAAATTGCCCTTGTGCCCTGCAGAGCAATGTCGTCTATGACATCTAATCCACCCAGAGGGGTCTTCAGATTTGATTAGGCCCTTGGTATTTGGTTTAGAGATGGACTGTTAAAAAGCAGAGGCAAAATGAAGATGGGTCTCTGGCTCTTAGTGGGTTAGGGGCCTCTCTGAGCAGGAAGTGTTCTGATGTGTTCGCTGACAGTGAGGAAGCAGGCTGTGTTTTTGTTTATTTTCTCATAAAGTGCTGATGAACAAATGAGGGAGTTGCATTAACGGACTCTGAAGGCAAGCTGTGAAAAGAGATTGGGGTTTATCAGCTTTTTAGCCTGGTTTCCTTTGGAAAGAATGCACATGACATTGCTGGGACTCTGCGTGTCCAGCTCCTTCCCCCTCCTCCCTCCTCCCCTCCTTCTCTCATGCCCCTTGATAATTTTGAATACCTCAGACTTAGGTCAGCCCTTTTGCCAGATGGGGAAGAGGTGGGCCTCATGAATTCCTTAATAATACAAGCAAAAGAATGAAAGATGAAGCTAGTTTTGCACGCTAAATAAATTATTTTTTGTGTTTATTCTTGTGTCTGATAGTCTTGAATGTAATTTCTGGGCTCTTGTAAACAGATCCCTAGACAATCAGTGTGGATGAGAGAGGAGGAGAGAAGATCTGTTGGGAGGAGCAGTCATATTTCTGGATCTGAGACTTTACCTGTCACAGGATGGAAGAAAGTCAGAAATAGGAGGAAAGTATTGCCTGCAGCCATGAATAAGTCTGTCACTTGGAAGATAAAAATGTCTTAAGCAACATACCTTTTTCAGAAAAAAAGTATGAACTTGGGTTCTTTTGTGGAGCAAGGCATGAAATAAAGAAATAATTGACCAAATACATTTTTAAAAATGAAATGATCCAGAAGCTTGCTTTGTGATTCTACTCCTCCTCATTTTCCTTAGCTGCATTTGCTATCAGCTTCAAAGTCCCTTTCTCTGGTAGTGGGAGCCAGGTGGGGGGCAAAGCCTGTTTTCCCTGATCTAGGGTCAACCTCATGGAGTAAGGTAATGTCTGGTGAAATACCTCCCAGACAATCAGGTCTGACCAGTGTGCTTCTGAATTGAGGGATTTCAAATGTTACAGATGATAGCAATTTTAATTAATGTGACCTAGAATCATTCATGAAATGAAACATAGCGAAATATAGTTCAAAATGGAGTTTATCCAATTCTTAAAGCTCTTTCATAGTTCTTACTATGCCTGAATATATAATGAAAATAGGAATGGATTTTTTTTGGAAGTGATTGGATTATATGTAGAGCGAAGATGAAATATTTTATATGAAACTCAACCTGATTGGAAATAAAGGGTAGCGTAAACGTTGCTCTTTCATGACGTATATTTTAATGAAATGTGAAAATCAAGTATCTGACAGCTGAAACATTTATCAGTAGATGCAAAAGATTAATGTGGTTTATGGAAGATTTTTGGTGTAGTGTTGTAGGATCAGCACTGGCCTTCAAACCTACCAGCTGTTCCTTGGTAACCCCATACAGGGTTGCTGTGAGTTGGAACCAACTTGACAGCTGTAACAACAGCAATGGAAATCTTCACGAGGCCCTGGTGACACAGTACTAATTAAGCACTCACCTGCTAACCAAAAGGTTGGTGGTTCGAACCTACCAGTTGTTCCACAGGAGAAAGATGCAGCAGTCTGCTTCTGTAAAGATTTATATCCTTGAAGACTGTATGGTGCATTTCTACTCCTTTAATCAACTCAAAGGCAATGAATTTTGTGTGTGTAGGTGGGGGGCTACTGAAATCTTCAGCTTGATACTAATTAAAGATGAAGACAATGCATGTCAAAGGACTCAGTCAACAATATTGATAGAAATACTTATCTCCTCAGGAGATGGGCAAGCTGATATCTTTCTAGCTATAAAATACACAGGGTAATGAAACATCACTTAAAACTAAAACGTTTAGCACTTCCCTGATACAAGGTATACTTGAAGCCAAGCTTTGTGCTACTTTGAAGAATTACCATAATATTAGTGATCTAGACATCCTAGTGTCTACCCACAACTCCAAAAAACTAATAACATGAATGACTTATAAAAATACCATGCAGGAAAGCTGAAGATCAAAGATATTATTTAAAATATAGTAATATTTTTATTTTTGGTATTACTCAGACTTTCCTACATAAAATGAAAAAAAAATATATGATTTTAGTGAAAAATGCCTCAATTCTTGTTTTGATATGAATTAACCAAAGAAATACAAGAAGAGGACCAGGGTTAGGAAACTAAAGTTACTGTAGCTCAACTTTTAAAAATCTTTATCCATTTCAAATCGCTTTAAAAATCTACAATCAATAATGCTGTGTATCATACAATTTTTGAACGGAAAATGCTGTTGTCGTTAGGTGCCATTGAGTCAGTTCTGACTCATAGTGACCCTATGTACAACAGAACCAAATACTCCCCAGTCCTGAGGCATCCTCACAACTGTTGCTATGTTTGAGTCCATTGTTACCATGACGGTGTCAAATCCATCTCCTTGAGGGTCTGTCTTCCTCTTTTTCATGGAGCTATACTTTATCAGGGAGTCCTGGTGGCATTGCAGGATAATGCATTGAACCACAAGGTCAGTTTGAACCTCAAGTGGTTCTACCCACTGGCTGCTCCTCAGAAACCCTAGACAGAGTCCCTATGAGCCAGAACGGACTCAACTGCACTTAACAACAACTTTCAGAAAGCGCAGTTAGAGGCAATCAAGTCCACATCCCTTGCTTCACAGGTGGGAAAAAGGAGGTCCAGAGAAAGACAGCGCTTCAACCCAGTTGGGTGATGAGTGGAGCCCAGACAAGGTGCCCAGTCTGGCTCTCCCTGTGTAGTTCATGCTGCCCTTTGGGAAGCTGTAAAAGCAGCAACAGCCTTGTCTCAACCACTTCCTCCCTTAAAACTGCTTTCATCTACCACTTTTGTTTGGCGTCAGCCTAGAGTTCTCAGTCAGAAGCTTCTCTGAGCCTCGGTCTCCTCATCTGTGAAACAGGGTTATGATAGTCTGATTTATAAGACTTGCTGGAAGGTAGAAGGGAAGTAGCATTTGGGAAGTCTATATGGTGAGCCCTCATTGAATATTGTTCTTAAAACCTGTTTTTTTTTTTGTGTGTGTGTGTAATATTGATACTTTGGGACAGGTAAGAAAGTGTTTAAAAATGTGTTTTTTGGGTCTGCATTGATAACAAATACAGCAGGACACTTTCTTTCAGAATTGGTGAATATTAGTACTTTTAGTTTGTAGCCTAACCTGAATACAAGCATACCTCTGAGATATTGAGGATTTGGTTCCAGACGACCACAAGAAAGTAAATAAAATGATTTTATTTATTTTTTTTTGGTTTTCCAGTGCCTATAAAAGTTATATTCACACTATATGTGGTCTATGAGCATTATGAAAAAGTTTGAAATACTGTGAGACTTACCACAATGTGATACAGAGACACAAAGCAAGCGCATGCTGTTCAGACAAATGGTCCAGACAGACTTGCTTGCTGCAGACTTGCCACAAACCTCCAATTTATAAAAACGACGATGTCTGTTAAGCATAATACAGTCAAGTGCTATAATGAGGTATGCCTGTAACGGACAAGGATAGGCTCTTTTAAGAGCAAATTTGCTCCCTGAGCACAAAGCTTCTATGAAGATACCCTATTGCTGTCAAGTTCATTCTGACTTACTTAGTGGAACTGCTCTAAGGTGTTTTTTTTTTTTTTTTCTGTGGCTGTAATCTTTACAGAAGCTGATAACTATGTCTTTTTTCTTCTGCACTGCTGGGTAGATTTGAACAGATAACTTGTAGCCAGCAAGGGACCTTGTGATAATCATACTATAAGGGCAACAATTTCCCAGAAGGCATGAAAAACCTAGAGCTCTATTTCTGAAAATTCAGTCACTAAAACTCTACAGAGCACAGTTCCCTCCAACACACTTGGTGGCACCATGAGTTGAAGTTGTCTTGGCCACAATGGCTTTTGTCTTTTTAGTATGGGACCAGTACTTACTAAGTCCTTCAAGGGAATTCCCCTTCTAAACTCTCACAACCAGCCATTTACTGTAAGAAAACAATGGAAGCTTCCATGCTTGTAATAACTTGCATAAAGTAAATGACAGAAATAGGACCCAACTCAAACTTTTTGATTCTAAAGCCATGACTTTCAACCACTACACATTTCAAGTCCTTGCTCCCAAATCATTGGTGCGCAAATTCATTGAATGACTACATAATTTTCTACTTTGCTAGTGTTGTTGTTGTTAAGTGCTGTTGAGTCAGTTCTGACTCCTTTGTTGTTGTTGATAGGTGTCATCAAGTCGGTACCGACTCATAGTGACCTTATGCACAACAGAACGAAACACTGCCCGATCCTGGGCCAACCTCACTATTATTGCCATGCTTGAGTCCATCAATGCTGCCACTAGGCCAATCCATCATGACGGAGGTCTTCTTCGTTTTCTGTGACCCTCCACCTTACCAAACATGACATCTTTCTCCAGCGACTGCTCCCTTCTGACAATATGTATGAAGTATGAGAGATGAAGTTTGGCCATCTTGGCCTCCAAGGAGCACTCTGGCTGCACTTCTTCCAAAACAGATCTATTGGTTCTTTTGGCAGCCCATGGCACTTTCAATAGTTCTCCTCCAACACCTTAACTCAAAAGCATCAATTCTTCTACGATCTTCCTTATTCATTGTCCAGCTTTCGCATGCATATGAGGTTATTGAAAATACAATGGCTGGGTCAGGTGCACCTTAGTCCTCAAGCTGACATCTTTGCTCTTCAATACTTTTTTTTTCTGACTCACTAGTGACCCTGTTATAGGGTTTCTAAAGAGTGGTGAGTTTGAATCACTGACCTTGCAGTTCAAACTGACCTTACAGTCCAGTGCTTATCCTACAGGGCCACAGCATCCAGTTAAATCCATTATCCAGGAGTTCCCTGTACTGGTCCCTTCTCTTTTCTTACCTAAAATTTTTACTTTAAGTAAAAGCTGAAAGGACACACTTTGGCTTTTTACAATGTTCCATGGCTAAATACAGGAGAATTATAAGGTAGTTTATAATCAAGTATTTCAAGATGAAAATTGCCTTGACACATTGTTGTTCCGGAATCCATTTCACGAGCCTTTTAATTTTTAATGGATTGTGAACACAGTCTAATTTTTTCAGAAGAAAGAATGCAACTCCTCTTCCTGAAGTAGCTTTGGAAAGCTTACACCATGATCCCTTCAAGGAGCTTGCCCCAGAAATGTTCCAAGGCTCACGTCTCCAGCCCTGGAAAGTGGACCATTTGTCAGGAAGCCATTTATCTGTCTTCATGGCTGGTGGCAGTGAAAAACTGACAAAACAATGTTATCAGCAGAAGCGTTCACAGTTCTGATAGGCGTCAACACGACCCCAAAGGGTCCTATGCTTATTTACTACATTACCACAATTGGCCATAAAGATGTGTGCACATGCAGACACGTACAAACATGCATCAGATTTATGTTACAGTTCTGGCTGAATTGGAAGCAAAAACTGGCATGTGCTTACACTTTTATGTTTTAAAGGAGCACTGGTGGCAGAGTGGTTAAAGCTCACTGAAATTGGTCTGCAAACTGAAACATCTGCTGTTTGAACCCACCAACTGCTCCATGAGAGAAAAATGTCTGCTTCCTGAAATCTTTACAACCTTGGAAACCCTATGGGACAGTTCTCCTCTGCTCCATAGGGTCGTTTTAAGTTGGAGGCAGCTAGATGGCAGCAGGTTTGGTTTTTGGTTTGTTTATGTTGAAAGCAAATTATTAATTTTTTAATTATGGCCTTGTCTTTGGGCTGCAGCTCTACTGGCTTTTTTTCCCATCCCTGATAGTTGGGTGAGGCACTGGGCTGCTAGTTGTATGATCAGCAGTTCAAACCCACCAGCCTCTCCTTGGTAGAAAGATGAGGCTGTCTGCTCCCATTAAGAAATGCAGTCTCAGAAAATCTACACTGGGATGATGAGTCAGAATTAACTCAGTGCATAAGGGACTTTATATCTGTAGTTCCCAATGCTTCCAAATAGTTTCTTCCCAAATCTTCCTGATGCCATCTCCTTTGTGCCACTCATACTTGCCATGTAGAAGTCTTTTCTAAGCACCCCAGAATCTGTCCATGTTATCTTGATTAATTTTCATCATAACAGAGAATCCTAACCAATTTTTTTTTTTTACTTTTTATTGTTTTTTCGGTGAAAGTTGACACAGAGCCAATTGGTTTTTCATTCAACAATTCATATACAACTTGACTCGTGACATCGATTGCAACTCCCATAACATAACAACAGCACTCTTTTTACTTCCTCCCTGTGTGTTACTGCTTCCATCGGACCTCGATGCGTCCTCAGCTGCTCCCTCTCTCCATGACCCCATCTCTGCCTCTACCTTTGGTGTCACTGTTTCTCTGGATAAGGTCCCGCATTCTGTTGTGCTCTTCTCCCTTGATGGTCCTAGGGTACTGTGTTTCTGTACTGTAAGATTAACCACTCCACCATTTTTGTTACAAAACTTCTAGCTTTACAATTATGACAGTCCCAATTAGTCATGATAACAATAATTCACTGTTGAATCATATGGATCTTATTCCCATTCTTTTCACTAGACTCATCTAGGCAAGATGAAAACTATTCAGTGGGGACACTTTCTTCCTTCCCACATTCTTAAATTAAACTCCCTCTTGAAACCTTGTAAGCCAGTCACTTCGTGCCTTTATCGCCCCCTCATTTTAGGTAGCCAATGTCTACATTGCCCGTCCCTATGTACCCTGTGTACAGAGTCGATAGAATTGATACTTGATATGAAGACTCCTTCCCTCTCTGTTGGTAGAGTTACTACCTTCATGAGTATAGGTCAGATTCAACAATTTACCCTTGTTTTCTTTATAAAAAAGAAACAATTATTTTTCTTTTTTGTAATTTTCCTCTAGTCAAGTTCTGATTATCAAGTCATCCAGGTTAGATCATATGGATACTCTCTGCAAGTTTGGGTGCTCTTGGGCATCTCCACTCACTTCATATCAGCTTCACTCTCAGCTCTAGCCCTCTGTGGCTATGTCCTTGTCCATGGACTCAAATGTCCCCAGCTCTTACCACACTTTGGAGCAACCAGCCCTTCCTATTCTCTCTCATATCTTCAGGTCAACAGGAGTCAACGGATTGTGGTTGAACTCAGCCCATTTCTTCATTGCTGCCTTTCCCCCTCTTCCAAATGTGGTCACCAACAAGTTTACTTGCCTGTTCCTGTGTTCCCTTTGAGTTTCATTCTTAGAGGGCAGTTTGTTCTGAAGGAACTTGATTGGTTGCCTTGATGGCTTCCTGGTGAACAGCTTGCTTATTCTTATAGTAGCCAGTCATGCTGACAGTTTTGTTTTTGTTTTTTCCTGATGACCTTTCTTTGAAGATGTATCTTCTGTTGCTCTAGCTATTCCAGGATGGTCTGCTTGTCCTTTCCAGTGGGAATGTCCCAACTTCTAAGGTTCTGGATGGGACTCAGGATTCCACATAAGGTCCTATACTCTGGAAAGCCTTTGCAAGAGGCCTGTTTCACTAGGCAAGTTCTAGAACCTTTTTCAGTATTTCAATCAGTTATAGGCTGAAGAGGGGCTTACAAGTTTTCTGTAATCATGTTTCCCAACATTCCTTTCTATCCCACTCAAGTACCTATTTTGCAATAGTAGGCAAGGGAAACCAACATTCATAAGACAGTCAAGCATTTTAATATTATTTCCCCTCTTCAAACTATGCCTAGATCCTGTATCACAGAACCCTGTTGCTCCAAGATTGAGCATGCATCACTATTTACCTCTGTTCTACTTAGGCCATGCAAACCTGTCTCAGTGTTCCCCTATCTGTCGTGTTCTTACACCTCCTTCCCCTTCTTGGATTGCCCTCCCCAACACCCAAACTAATACCCCCACCCCAACCTCACTGTTGTGGTTACCTTATATTCCATTAATTCTCCCCTCCATTTAAGACAGTCTATTTTATCCTATAACCTACCTGACCTTCTTACCACCTGGATCTCTGTTCTTCTGTGTTTACCTTCTTTCACATTGCAATTGTTTTGATCATAGACTTACCTCCCATCATCTGTTCTTATAATTTTATTCTGTTCTTGACTCTTTCATTTGTCGATTGAGATCAGGGTGATGCTGCCCCATACATCATTCCCTGGTTGCTGTCTGTTCTTGGAGGTTCTCAGTCCACAGAACTTCCTTTAGGAGGTTTTTCATAGCAGGGTTGGCTTTGGCAAAATCCTTTAGCTTCTGTTTATCCTGGAATATTTTGATTACATGATCGTATTTGATTGACAGCTTTGCTGGGTAGAGGATCCTTGGTTGGCATTTTTTTTTTCCTTTCAGTGTTTTATATATGTCTCCCCATTGCCTTCTTGCCTGCAGGTTTTTATTGAGAGTTCCACACTTAATCTCATTTGCTTGCCTTTGTATGTTACACTTCTCTTTTCCTTAGCTACTTTCTGGATTCTGTCCTTATCTTTGATTTTGGAGAGCTAGATTATATATGTCTTTTAGGGTCTATCCTTCCTGGGGTTCTTTGAGCTTCTTGAATGTTTATCTTTTTGTTTTTCAGGATGTTACAGAAATTTTCTTCCATAAGCTCTTCAACTATTTCCTCTATGAATTTGTGTGATTCTTCCTGTTCTGGAATGCCAATAATTCTTAAGTTACTCCTCTTCATGTTGTCCAACATGAATCTTAGGCCTTCTTCAATTTTTTAATCTTTTTTTTTCTGTTTGCTCTTCTATCTTAGTAGTGCTGAGAGATTTATCTTCCAGCTCACTAGTTCTGGCTTCTATCTCTTCAATTCTACTCCTTTGCCTTTTAGGGGTATTGTCCATTTCTGCTATTCTAGTATTAATTGTTTGAACCTGTTTCTGTAGGTTTTGAATTGTTTTCAATGCTGTATCAATCTTATTTGATTGTTCCTGTAGTGCTTTCCTGACTTCTTCCTTATTTTTCTCAACTCCATTGTAGAGTGTTTCCCCCCTGTCCCCCCACCTCCACCCCTTCATCAGCACACAGGCCCTCTCCCTCTCTGGGTCTAAAGTCCCAAGCCGCTCCATCTCTCCATGTAATCGTCTCTGCCTCCATCTCAGGCATCACTGCTTCTCTGGGTAGGGTCCCGCTCACTGCTCTTCTCCCTTGATGGTCCCAGGGACCTCTGCTCCTAGACTGCAAAGTTAATCACATCCCTCCTTGCTACAAAATGTCTACCTTTACATTTACAACCCTCACAATCAGTCCTGATAACAATTATTCACTATTGTATCACAAGAGACCTATTTGCATTTCCTTTCATCAGCTAGACAGATTGGATACTACTCAGTGGAGATTCTACCTTCCTCCACGCCCTCTGGATCTAGTTTACTTCTTGAAAGCTTGTAGGCCAGTCACTTCTTGCCTTTGTAAACCCCCCTCCCCCCCATTTTGGGTAGCCAATGTCCAAGTTGCCCACCCCTGTCTACTCTGTGTATGGAGGGGGTGGGAATGACCCTTGCTGTAAAGATTTGTTCCCTCTTTTGAGCTACTGCATCCATAGGTGTAGGTCAAGTTCATCAAATTGTTTCAGATTACTCTTTTTTTTCTTCTTCTTTCTTCTTCTAGTTGAGCTCTGATCATCTAGTCATTGAAGCCAGGTCAAGTGGGTATTATCTGAAAATGTGGGTGTTTTTGTCTATGTTCACTCTCTTCTTATCATCTGGATGCTTCACTCTCCAATCTAGTCCTCTGTGGCTATGTCACTGACTCTGGGCCCAAGAGTCCCCAGGTCTTGCCACATTGTTGACCAACCAGGTTTCCACCCAGGTTTCACAGGAATCTATTGAACGTTGTAGGGCTTAGCTTGAAGCTTCATTGCTGTTTTCCCCTCAGTTCTCCTTATTGATGACGAATGTGGTTACAAATCAGAGTGTGTGTTCCCATTGAGTCTTAGTCTTGGAAGGGGGTTTACTCTGAGGGAACCCTACCACTTTCCTTGATGTCTCCTGGGTGAGCAACTTGCTCGTTCTTGTATCCATTGTATAATGTTTTGATACATTTTATAATCATTTTTCTGAATTCCTTCTCAGGCATTTCCAAAACCTGCCCATCTTCCAGTAAGGAGTGTAGGTCTACTTCCAGCTCATTTGCCTCAGTCACTTTATCTCGTTTCTGGACATGTGCTGATATGGTCATCTGTTTCTGTTTTTTTGGACATATTCCAGAGTTATCTGTGGCCTTAATACTTAGATGGGTGTGTTTTTTGGTATTTGTTATCTTCCTGATTGCCTCTAGGTAGATGTGATCAAGAGGTGGGCTTCTCTTTTTGTTGCAGACCGTGTAGAAGTTCGAGGCCCACTGGGCCCGAGTGTTGCAGGCCACAAGCTCTGAGGAACAAATGAGGCTACTGGCAGTCAATAGCAAATTGTTTTTCATCTTAATATCCAGTTATGTTTTATTAATTGCAGACGTGAAGCCCTTGATATCCACAGATAAATGTGATATTTTCCTAAAGCCGAAGACTGTAAAGGTTGCAAGGTCAAGCCTTTCTCCAAAGGATTAACTAAAAATATCTTAGCTACTTTGCAGTTCTTTGTTCTACAGACAAAAAAGCCATCTTCCCTGAATCTCTCCCAAGTGTCAGCTTTTCAGCCAAGTTCCTGAAAACCTGGCTCAGGAAGCTGAAACAGCGGGACTCTGCCCAAGCTTTTGTCCTTACCTCTCACCTTCCCCCAACTGAGCTCATGTGCTATAGATATGTTAATGGAGCCTGAGAAACCAAGTTGTGGGCCTGGGATTCGAACCAGCGAAGTATGATGTAAAGTTACCTGAATGTCTGGAAAATTACTGATGCTAGCTGTATCCTGTTTTGGTCCCTCTCAGCTTGGTGTGAAGCTCCTCCCCTAAATAAAATGGAGGCCCAGGCCTGCCCAAGTGTGCATTACAGATTGGAGGGCATGCAGTAAAGATTGCAGGGCAGTGAGTTGCTGCCTGCAGAGGCCACGATGCTGTAGCCCCAAGTCTGCCCACCAGTGATGCATCCACCCTGGTTTCTGGGTGCCTCCTTGTCCCCCTCCTTCTGTCTGTCTGAGTATTCTTTCGTTATCTCTATC
>NW_006408633.1:6560934-6570628 GCF_000296735.1 Chrysochloris asiatica
AAAAACGTGGCATCAGGATTGGAGGAAGACTCATTAACAACCTGTGATATGTAGATGATACAACCTTGCTTGCTGAAAGTGAAGAGGACTTAAAATACTGATGAAGATCAAAGATACAGCCTTCAGTATGGATTGCATCTCAATGTAAAGAAAAACAAAAATCCTCACCACTGGACCAATAAACAACAATCCTATCAATGGAGAAAAGATTGAAGGTGTCAAAGACTTCATTTTTCTTGGCTCAACCATGAACACTCATGGAAGCAGCAGTCAAGAAATCTATGACATATTGCATTAGGCAAATCTGCTGCACAAGACCTTTTTAAAGTGTTGAGGAGCAAGGATGTCAGTTTGAGGACTAAGGTATGCCTGATCCAAGCTATGGTATTTTTGGAGGCTGGTTTTTTTTTTTTTTTAAGTTTTTATTGTGAATTATGTAATAGTTTACATGGGAGAACACCATCTTTACTTTCATCCTGTCTTACTGCATTTCATTGCAATGATTACAATCCCTTCCATGCATCATCAAACAACCAAAGGGTACACCCTGCAAGCCTGCCTCCCAGCTGCCATCACACAGCCCCTCTCCCTTCCTGAGTCCAGAGTCCCTAGCTGCTCCATCTCTCTGCCTCCGTGTCTCGCAAGCCGTGGTATTTTTGCATATGCATGCAAAAGTTGGACAGTGAATAAGGAAGATCATAGAAAAATTGATGCATTTGAGTTATGGTGTTGGAGGAGAATATTGAAAGTACCATGGGTTGCCAAAAGATAAACAGATCAGTGTTGGAAGAAGTGCAGCCAGAGTGCTTCTTGGAGGCCAGAATGGCCAGACTTTGTCTGTCATACTTTAGACATATTGTCAGGAGGGACCAGTCACTGGAGAGGATAATTATGTTTGTTAAGATGGAAGGTCAAAGGAAAAGCAGAAGAACCCCAGCGAGATGGATTGGCAAAGTGGCAGCATCAATGAGCTCAAGCGTAGCAACAATTGTGAGGTTGGCCCAGGACTGGGAAGTGTTTTGTTCTGTTTTGCATAGTGTTGCTTTGAGTTGGTACTGACTTTATGGCACTTAACAACAACAACCTGCCTCCCTAGCTTTATCCTAGGGCAAATACACTCTCTTGACCTTAGATGATTGCTTGTTCAAAGGAATTCATACCTTCCTGATGCTGTTGTTCATCTAATAGATCTGTCTATGTGGTGCATAGGGCCAGGACTGGGCTAGGAACCAGGAAATCAGAATTCAAACCCGCCAGTTGAGTGTGCTGGACTACTTGGTCCATTTGAACTGCAAGGTAAAGCTCACCAGCCGCTCCTGGGAAACCCTATACAGGGTCGCTATGAGTTTGAACCAACTCAGTGGCACTTAACAACAACAATCTTTAGACTGAAAGTTGAACCCCTGGGGTGAATTCAGTTGCAGGCTTGAAGAATGTCTAAGGGTTGTATTATTGGGGATTCCACCAGTTTCTAGAAATCCTGGTATTTTTATTATTTTGAGTTTTGTTCCACATTTTCCTCCTACTCTATCAAGGACTTCCTATTGAGATTCCTTTCAGATGGTCAGCTGTGGTAGCCAAGCACCATCTAGTGCTGCTCTCAGGGTCACTGAAGTGTGGATGCACGTGGTTCATTGTCTTTTAATCTAGTTCTTTCCATGTGGCTTTGATTTTCTTCACTATTCTTTACTCTCAGTCTAACCTGATTTATGATGATGATTATTTTGTGTATTTGTTCATTATTTATTCTTCCCAGACTCTACTTAGAATAATAATGAAATAAGATGTGAATTGTACTGTGGTGACTTATATGTTGCAAGCTATGACACTGGGTCACCCATGGTGGACACAATTCAGTGGCGCCTCCACTGAGATAGATTAGGAAGAAAGACTTGGTTATTTACTTCTGAAAATTAACTAATGGAAACCCTGTGGATCACAATGGAATGTCATCTGACAATAGTGCTGAAGATAAGACCCCTAGGCTGGAAGGCACTAAGTGTATACTGCTGTTGCATGCACATTGAATTGATTCTGACTTATAGCAACTCTGTATTGGCTTTCCAAAATTTAAAATCTTTCCAGGAGCAGAAAGCCTCATCTTTCTCCTTAGGAGCAGTTGGTGAATTTGAACTGCTGTCCTTGTGGTTGGCAGCTCAATGCATAACCCACTCCACCACCAGGATGCCTTTAAAAAATAAGCAGTGGTTGAAATAATGGATGCAAGCATACCAACAATCGTAGAGGACGGTACAGGACTTGCAAGACTTTATTCTCTGGTTGTTGTTGTTGTTGTTGTTATGTGCCGTGGATCAGTTCCGACTCATAGCAACCCTGTACAGGGTTTCCAAGGCTGTAAATCTTTACGGGAGCAGAAAGCCTCATCTTTCTCCCACGGAACAGCTGGTAGTTTCGAACTGCTGACCTTGTGGCTTGCAGCCTGATTCATAACCACTATGCTACCAGAGCTCCATGAGGTCAAACCTAATACAATGGCAGCTAGCAATGTTTACAGTTTAGGTAGGGTCAATGACATCAGAGAACTTCTTTTATTCCCTGCTGTGTCCCAGCTAAGGAGATCTGGTGGCACAGTGATTAAAGTGCTTAGCTAGATTCTAACCAAAGGGTAGCAGTTTGAACCCATCAGCTGCTCCTCAGGAGATGTGGCTACCTGCTTCTGTAAAGATTACAGCCTTGAAAACCCTATGGGTTAGTTTTACTTTGCCCTTTAGGGTTGCTATGAGTCAAAATCAACTTGAAAGCAGTGGATTCATATTCCAGCTATATCTTATTGTAGTTAAGTGCCATCAAGTCATTTCTAACTCAGAGACACTGTATAGGGTTTCCAAGAAGAAGCTGGTGGGCTTAAACTGCTGACCTTGTGGTTAGCAGTCTAGTGCTGATAAGAACTCCTTCTTCAAAAAGTTTGTGGAAAAATTCCATTATTTTTCAATTCCATTTTTCCACGAACTTTTTGAAGCCCTCTGTGTTTCCCCAGGCAGGACTTCCTTGGCCTCCCTGGTAAGGTTTTATACCTCTGTTGAAGGCAGCATATATTTTTCTTCTTAATGTTTATCATAACTATAATTCCATATTTATTTATATGTTTCCTTGATTTATGTTTGTCTTCCTATTAGACTGCAAAGGGTAGTTCACATTTATCAGTCACACAGAAGAAAGAAGAAGCAGTCGGCCCCAGTAAAGATTTATAGTCTCTGAAACCCAAAGGAGCCATTCTGCTCTGTCTTACAGGATTGCTGTGAGTCAGAATCGATTCGATGCCAGTAGGTTTGGTATTTTGGGTTTTATTAGACTGTAAGTTTCATGAGGAGCATGGTGGTTCCATAAGATAAGCACTGGACTTCAAACACAATGTCCAAACTTTGAGCCTACTAGTTGATCTGTTAGAGAAAGATAATGCCTTCTGCTTCTGTGATGATTTAAAGCCTTGGAAACCCTATAGAGGGTAGCAATGAGTTGGAACCCACTGGACAACACTTAACAACAAGAGCAAAACTCCATGAAGGCAGGAACCAACCATCATTGTGTCTCTAACACCTAGCACAGTGATTCACTATTTGTTGTTGTTAAGTGCGGTTGACTCGTTCAGATTCATAGCAACCCTGTATATGATTTCTGAAGAGCAGCTGGTGGGTTTGAACTGCTGACCTTGTGTTTCACAGTCCAGTGCTAATCCTACAGCACCACACTGTTGTTGTTATGTGCTGTGGAGTTGGTTCCGACTCATAGTGACCCTGTACAGGCTGTAAATCTTTTCAGGAGCAGAATGCCTCATCTTTCTCCCAAAGAACAGCTGGTAGTTTCAAACTGCTGACCTTGAGGTTCACAGCCCGATTCGTAACCACTACACTACCAGAGCTCTCTATGATTCCCATTATTTGTAGGATAAAAGAAGAAAGTCAGGTGTGCAGTCAACATCAGAGAAGGCTGTTGGCAGCTAGTGGTCTCCACCCATTGGCCTGGATTTGAAGGTAAGATGCCTGTGCCTGAGGAGGTAGCAAAATCTGGGTAAGAGAGGGAATCAGATTCTGGGAACAAACTAATATTCAATTTCAGGACTTAATTATATGGGTAGATGGAATTTGGGGATAAGACCAAGATCCAACAATAAGGAGAGAGGATCAAAATTGGTTCAACAGTAAGACTGATGTGATGCTGAGTGAATGAGTCTAAGTTAGTGCCCTTAATAGCTTCCTTTCCACCTGTGCACTTGGTCAGTCTCCCTGTAAGCAGCTGTGTCTAAGACTCCCTGGCTCAGGGACTTCCTCCAGATTCAACCTCCCATTCTTTAATTTGAACCCTATTGTTTAGGTCTGTTTTCCCTGATTCCTTCCTGTTTCCTTGAATCTAGATTTTCCCTCTTTGCCTATTCCCTTTGGATTGATAACTAGGTTGCCTGGCTTGCTTTGCTCCATCCTGGAGCTACAGACCTTGGCAAACCCTTCCCTAACTCTTCTTGCACCTAGCCCAGGCTCTGATGATTCCAGCTGAGCTGAGAGCACCTGTGTCCAGTGATCTAGCCCTCTGATTGTTTGCTGGTGAGAGACTGGACACTCTTGGATGGAGCTGCTGGAATCCCTTTAATGTAAAGATGAGGGTTAATTCTAGGACGAGTCTGAGAAAATAAGGAAAAATGAGATTGCATTCTCCATGGCAGCATCACTAATTTATCAGAGTCTCTTTCTCTTTCCCAGTAAATTCATCTCCACAGTTCATCCTAACACATTGTTTCAAGTAAGCCTGTGATGATAAGTCTCTGTGTGTAGGGTGGGAAGAAAATTATCAAAAGGCCCTAATATGGAAAAAGAGGTTAGCAGAGGGTGGAACTATGTACAGAATGACAAATGTACCATGAATGTGTTTGGCAAGCCTGGTTTCTTAATATTAAGTATAAGCTTGAAAATGTTAAAATACTTATGAAAAAAAGAATAAACAAAGAGCCTATTTAAAAAGAACCTTGGAAATTAATGTATAAATGATCATATGTTACTAATTAGTCATTCCTGCAGATTGCTGTTGTTGGTTGCCACCAAGATAATTCTGACACATGGCAACTCATGTGTGTAGAGTAGGACAGCTCCACAGTGTTTGGAAGACTATGAGCTTTCAGAAAACCACCAGGATTTCTTGTAAGGTACCTCTGGATGGGTTCAAACCACCAGCTTTTTGATTAGTAATCAGTGCTTGACTGTTTGTGCCACCCTGGGATTCTTACAAATAGCTATGGTTTAATCTCTAATCAAAGCCAACTGAGGTCTTTTTTATGATGGAGTTCTGGTATGGTGTGTAGGATAAACACTGAGTCGCTAACTACAAGGTCAGCAATTCAAATCCACCATCTGTTCTTTTGAAACCCTATATAGGGCCACTATGAGCTGGAACTGACTTGACAGCACTTAACAGCACCAACAACATTAAAGTTTAAAGAAGTAAGGTTGGATTTCATCTTACATACTTCGGCCATTTTGCTTGAATCAACAATCAACACTCATGGAAGCAGCAGTCAAGAAATCAAATGACCTATTGCATTAGGCAAATCTGCTGCACAAGACCGCTTTAAAATGTTCAAGAAGGAATTCAGTTTGAGAACAAAAATGCATCTGACTTGAGCCATGGTATTTTCAATGCATGTGAAAGTTTGACAGTGAATAAGGAAGACCATAGAAGAATTGATGCCTTTGAGTTACAGTCCTGGATTGGATAAGAATATTAAAAGTACTATGGATTTCTAGAAGAGCAACTAAATCTATGTTGGAAGTACAGCCAGAATGCTCCTTAGAAGCCATGATGGCCAGAATTTAAAGTGGTCTTGTGCAGCAGATTTGCCTAATACACTGTATCATCTGATTTCTTAACTGCTATTTCTATGAGTGTTGATGGTGTGTCCAAGCAAAATGAAGTCTTTGACAACTTCAATCTTTTCTCTATTTATCATGATGTTATTTATTGTTCCAGTGGTAAGGATTTTTGTTTTCTTTTTATTGAGGTGCAACTTATATGAAGTCTGTGATCTTTGATCTTCATCAGTAAATATTTTAAATTCTATTCTCTTTCAGCAAGCAAGGTTGTATCATCCGCATGTTACAGATTGTTAAAGAGTCTTCCTCCAATCCTGATGCCACATTCTTCCTCATATAATCCAGTCTCTCAGATAGTTTGCTCAGTGTACAGACTGAATAAGTATTATGGAAGAATACAATTCTGGCACACACATTTCCTAATGTATTGTGGCACACACATGCCAGAATTGTATTCTGGCTCACACATTAGGAAATGTGTGTGCCAGAATTATATTTAGTGTCCCCTTGTTCTGCTCAAATGACTGTCCCTTGATCTTTGTACAGGTTTCTCATGAGCACAATTAAGTGTTCTTGAATATCCATTCTCTGCAACATTGTCCACAGCTTGCCATAATTCACACAGTTGAAGTAAGCACATGTAAACATCTTTATGGTATTCTCTGTAAATAGTAAAACACAGGTAAACATCCTTGTGGTATTCTCTTCTTTCATTCAAGATCTATCTGATGTTACTAGTGATATCCGTTGTGCTATGTTCTCATCTGAAACTGGCTTGAAACACTGGCAGTTCCCTGTCAATGTACTGATGCAACTGTTTTATTATTATTATGTTTAGTAATATTTTACTTACATGGAATATTAATGATATTGTCTGGTGATTTCTACATTCTGTTGGGTCTCCTCTCTTTGGAATGGACACATAGTCAATTGGCCATGTATCTCTCTTCCAAATTTCTTGGCATAGATGTGTGAGTGCCTCCAGTGCTGCACCAGTTTGTTGACAGATTTCACTTTGCATTTCATCAATTCCCAGAGACTTGCCTTTTACTACAACTTGGACTTCATTCTTCAGTAAAATTCACTCTTGATCATATGCTGCCTCTTGAAACTGTTAGACACTGACCATTTCTTTTTGGTTCAGTGACTCTGTGTATTCCTTCCATCTTCTTTTGCTGCTTTCTGCATCATTTAACATTTTACACTAGAATCCTTCAATACTGGACGTTGAAACTTGATTTTTTCTTCTTCAGTTTTGTCAGTTTGAGAAATGCTGTGTTCTTCCCTTTTTTTCTTAACTCCAGGTTTTGCA
The DNA here is from genome assembly GCF_000296735.1 of Chrysochloris asiatica. Taxonomy (NCBI): domain Eukaryota; kingdom Metazoa; phylum Chordata; class Mammalia; order Afrosoricida; family Chrysochloridae; genus Chrysochloris; species Chrysochloris asiatica. The sequence continues at coordinate 6,568,066 of NW_006408633.1, forward strand.
CATTTCATTATAATACTTGACTTTGTCTTCTTGAACTGCCCTTTGAAATCTTCTGTTCAGCTCTTTTACTTCCTCATTTTTTCCCATTTGCTTTAGCATTTCTATGCTGGAGATCAAGTTTCTTTTAACTTCCATTTTGTTCATTCTTTGCTTCTTTTCTCTTTAATGACTTTTTTTTTAAAGTTTTTATTGTGAATTGAGTGATAGTTTACACCACCGTTTCATTGCAATGATTACAGTCTCCTCTGTGCATCATCATTCAACAGTATTTGCTTCTATTCCCTTTGTTTTGTTGTTGTTTTAGGGGGTGGAGGAGGATGTACTCAAAAACACTCAGGAATATAAAATAGTTTAAAAAACCAAAGGGCACATTCTGCAAGCCTGCCTCCTGGCTGCCAGCACCCAGCTTCTCTCTTTCCATGAGTCCAGAGTCCTCACCTGCTCCCTCTCTCCTTGTCCTCATCTCTGCCTCCATCTCTGGTGTTGCTGCTACTCTGGATAGGGTCCTGCATTCCACCTGTGCTCTTCTTCCTGGATGGTCCTAGGGTCCTATGTTTCTGGATTGTAAGATTAACTACTCCCCCATTTTTGTTACAAAACCTCTACCTTTACAGTTGTGACAGTCTCAATTAGTCATGATAACAATTACTCACTGTTGAATCACAGGAATCCTATCCCCATCTCCTTTTACCAGACCCATCTAGACAGGATGAAAACTATTTAGTGGGGACTCTACCTTCCCCCTCACACTCTTAAACTGAACTCCCTTTTGAAAACTTGTAAGCTAGTCACTTCATGCCTCCATCACCCCCTCATTTTAGGTAGCCAATGTTGAAGTTGACAGTCTGTATCTACCCTATATACAGAGGGGATAGCATTGATACTTGATGTGAAGACTCCTTCCCTCTCTGTTGGTATTTTGAGCTACTACATCCATAAGTATAGGTCAAGTTCATCAGATTGCAGCAATTTATACTAATTTCCTTCATCGAAAATTGTTTTTTTAAAATCTTCCTTTTAGTTGTGTTCTGATTATCAAGTCATCAAGTCTAGGTTAAATTGGTACTATCTCCAAGTTTGGGCAACCTTGTGCGTCTCCACTTCATACCACTTGGATGCTTCACTCTCAGCTCTAGTCCTCCATGGCTATGTCCTTGTCCATGGGCTCAGTAGTCCCCAGGTCTCACCGCTTCGGACCAACCAGCCTTTCATCTTGCTTTCATCTCCATGTCAATGGGTGTCAATTGAACATGGTTGAACTCAGCCCATTTCTTCATTGCTACCTTTCCCCTTCTTCCACTCACCAGTAGACCAACGTGGTTGCCAGAATGCTTACATGCCTGCTCATGTATTCCCTTTGAGTTTTAGTCTTGGATGGGGGTTTGTCCTGAAGGAACTTGATTGCTTGCCTTGATGACTCCCCAGTGAACAACTTGCTTGTTCTTTTAGTAGCCAAGCATACTGCCATTTTCGTTTTGGATTTTTCCTGTTAATCTTTCTTTGAATGTATATCTTTTGTTACTCTAGCTGTTCTAGGCTGGTCTGCTTGTCTTTTCTAGTAGGAATGTCCCACCTCAGAAGGTCCTATACACTGCAAAGGTTCTGCAAGAAACCTATTTCACCAGGCAAGCTGTAGAACCCCTTTAGGTATTCTGATCAGTTATAGGCTGAAGACAGGCTTACAAGCTTTCTGCAATCATGTTTCCCGACATTCCTTTCTATTCCACTCAAATTACAATAGCATTTAATGAACTTTTGTTTTCTTCATGTATCGTATGTTTTATGTCATTTCTAAACTCTTATATTCTTTGGTCATTAGCGTTCAGTGCATCAAATCTTGATCTCTAAATTCAGGTGGGATATACTCAAGGTCATATTTTGACTCTTGTGGACTTGTTTTAATATTCTTCAGCTCCAGCTGAACTCGAATATGAACAACTGAAGATCTGTTCCACAGTCTGTCCTGACTTTGTTTTGGCAGATGATTTGGAAGTTTTCTACTGTCTTTTCCCACAGATGTAGTCAATTTGATTTCTGTGTTTTCCATACTGTGGGGACCATTTGTCTAGTCATCTTTTAATGTTGTTTTAAAAAGGTATTTTTAAATACATCTTGATTGCATGTTTGATCAATTTCAGACTGAAGAAGTTGGTAGCCTTCTTCAGTCTCATTATCACTGGCTTTAGAGTTTGGTGTATACATTTGAATAATAGTAGCATTAACTGACCTTCCTAGTAAGTATATGGGCATTATCCTATCACAAAGATGTTCTTTTTGATGGTGAATGTGATATTGTTCCTCTTCTATTTGTCATTTCCAAGAGAGTAAACCATAAAATTGTTTGATTCAAAATGGCGAATTCTAGTCAATTTCAGCTCACGAATGCCAAGGATGCCAATGTTTATGTTTTCTATTATATTTTGACAACTTCTAATTTTCCTAGCTGCATATTTCATAATTCCATGTTCTTATTATTAATGGATGGTTACTGTTTCTCTTCATTTTGAGTTGTACCACATCAGTAAATGAAGGTCCTAAAGGCTTTACTCCATTCTCATCATCA
>NW_006408633.1:6571203-6572669 GCF_000296735.1 Chrysochloris asiatica
ATGTCTGAAGTATGAGAGGTGAAGTGTGGCCATCCTGGCCTCCAAGGAGCACTCTGGTTGCACTTCTTCCAACACAGATCTGTTTGTTCTTTTGGCAACCCATGGTACTTTCAATATTCTCCTCTAACATCATAACTCAAATGCATCATTTTTTCTACTATCTTCCTTATTTACTGTCCAACTTTTGCATGCATATGAAGTTATTGAAAATACCATGGCTTGTGTCAGGCATACCTTAGTCCTCAAGCTGACATCTTTGCTCTTCGACACTTTAAAAAGGTCTTGTGCAGCAGATTTGCCTAATGTAATACATTGTTTGATTTCTTGGCTGCTGCTTCCATGAATGTTGATGGTTGAGCCAAGAAAAATCAAGTCTTTGACAACTTCAATCTTTTCTTCATTGATAAGAATGTTGTTTATTGGTCCAGTGAAATCTTATGAATAGTAGAGAAACACTGTCAGTCCATCTTTAGGGAAAGTTATGTAACCCAAAATCGACCTAACAAAGCACAGTTGTTATTGTTTTAAGTTGAATCTGAATCTGTGTACAGCAGAAAAAAATACTGCCCAGTTCTATACCATCATTATAATTACTGATAAGCTTGAGCCCATTATTGCAGCCATAATGTTAATTTATCTCTTTGTGGAAGGGAGAATTACATTCCTCTAATCATGGGGTATTGTTCAGGGATGAGTACATGGTCCCATCAGAGTTAAGAAGACTTATTTGTTTTTATGTTTTTCTTAACTATTGCAAAGAAAACATCTGCATATATCTCTTACGGTTGTTGAAGATATTGGTTATAATTGTAGAGTTTTTGAGAACCATGTTGTTATTGTTAGAGTCCACCAAGTTGGTACTGACTCATAGCACAACAGAAACAAACACTGTCCGGTCCTGTCCAATCCTCACATTTGTTGTTATGTTTGAGTTCATTGTTGCTACTACTGTGTCACTGCATCTTGTTGTGGGGGGGGGGTTCCTATTTTGCACTCCCCCATCACTTTACCAAGCATAATGTCCTATCTCGGGGACTTGTCCCTCCTGACAACATGTCCAAAGAATGAGAGACAAAAATCTAACCACCTTTGCTTCTAAGGAACATTCTGTCTGGCTGTGTTCTTTGACATTCACCAATAAGTATTTCAAGTCCTCTTCATTTCTAAACAAGCAAGGTTTGTGTGCATATCACGGATTGTTCATGAGTCTTCCTCCAATCCTGATGCCATGTTCTTCTTCACATAATCCAATTTCTTAGATGATTTGCTCAGAATACTGATTGAATAAGCATAGTGAAAGGTTACAACCATTATGCATACCTTTCCTGATTTTAAACCATTCAGTTTCACCTTGTTTTGTTCTAACAACTGCTTCTTTGTCAATGTACATGTTCCTCATGAGTCCAATTAAGTGTTCTGATATTCTCATTATTCCTAATGCTATCCAGAGTTTGTTATGATCCACA
>NW_006408633.1:6598639-6600152 GCF_000296735.1 Chrysochloris asiatica
TCTTCATCCATATTTTGTGTGCGTTCCAATCTCAGGGGCTCCTCGCTTATCACTTGGTCTGACAATGTTCTTCAGTCATCTGTATGTTTTTGTTGGCTAAGTAGTAGATCATCAATCCTTTTATCCTAGTCTGTTTTAGTCTGGAAGATTCACTGAAGCCTGTCTCGGTATGTGAAATACCAATGACATAGCTTTTCCCATCATAGCAAAACATAAGCAGCTACAGTACAATACATTGAGTGGTGGTCACTGTGTGTAGCCTGATATTTAAAAATACAAATCAGAAGTGTTTAGACTTCGAACTTATCCTGCTATGATCTAATTAAATGGCAAAGAAAAGTATTTCCGAACAGGATTACATCCATAGGTATAAGAGTTAGAATTCTAACACTTGTTTTGGGAGACACTATTTAATCCATATAGATTATAGTCTCATAAATCTTAAATGACCTCATATTGCATACTGAATATAGTATAAACTTCTTGGTCACTGCTTTCAAGGCCCTTCATGATTTGGTCCCAATTTATTGTTCCATTCCAGTTTTCCATGACTCTCTTATCCATCAACCAACTGTTGATTTGCTGTTATTCACATTGTTCTCTTTTCTTTGGATGTCTTCCCTTCTCATCAATTCTTGTCAAAATCCTTGAAGACGCAGTCCATATGCCCTCTCTTTAATGAAGTGATCTTCACTCCCCCAACCAGGAATGTCTGTGCATCACATTTCATTAGAAAACTGACCTCCCCCTGAAGCCTCTTTTGGTTATTTTAATGGATAACTCATCTTCTTTAATGAGAGGAAGAACATTCATATATATGTATAGTTGTAACCCTGAAAGATTTTGGAGACAAAAATGAAAGTATTAAGATTAGTTTGTTTTGTGTTTTTGTTTCCCTCTTTATGTTGCAAATTTATGTCCTTTGCAGTTCCTGAGCATGTTTGTTATCATCTATCTTAACTGTGTAACTGGACTGTTTCTATGTTCTGGACTACCTCTGATTTTAATACTGAAACTCACATGTGGATTTCAGAAATGTATTTCTAGATTGCACTTTGCTTTTCTTCTGTGTTCAGGAGGAAGAGAAGCAGGGAGTTGGTAAACACACCTTGGGGAATGTCCCCAGCCAGGCAGCCAGATACTTTAGTTAGGCTAAGCGTCATCCTTTCAGCTGCCTCTTTTTCGGGCCTGCTTTGGGAAAGCAGAAGTAGTCACTCCCCGCATAATCAGAGAACCATGGGACTACTTTATAGAGGTTCCATTTCTTGTGAATTAGAGAAGAAGATTTAATGCTTCTGAATTGTGTTAGAGAAGACTACTGAATATACTATGGACTGCCAGGGAGTGAACACATTAGTCTTAGAAGAAATATAATCAGAATGTTTCCTTAGAAGTCAGGATGGAGAGACTTCAGTTCTCTTTCTCTGGGCCTATCATCAGAAAAAAATAATTTCTAGGAAAGGTCATCATGTTTGGTAAAGTAGAAGGTCAGCAAAAATGAGGGAACCCCTCA
>NW_006408633.1:6600952-6602882 GCF_000296735.1 Chrysochloris asiatica
AGACTGACAAAGTGACTGCAACGATGGACTCAAACATAACCAGGTTTGTGAAGATGGCACAGAGTGGTTTCTTTCTGTTGTATATAAAGTTTCCATGAGTCAGAAATGACTCAAGGATACCTAGAAACAACAATAGAGTTTCTGCTTTCCACGGATTTCAGTTTTTTTCAGGTTTTACTATAATATGTTGTCATAGTACAGGAGGTAATGAAAACCCATTTCTACCACCTTTCCTCCAGCCCTCTTCTTTTTGCACATCAGGGTTTCCATCAGCAAGGTGGTTGAAAAAAAAAACAACTTCATTTTCTTCTTGTGAAAATGACTTGGCTTAAAGCTGAGATCCAAGCTTGCGGGCTTATCAGGAATCACCAGAGGATCTAGGGAGTATGTTTAGGAGCCAGGAACAGGAGCCAACCTTTGTGGTATAGTGAATTATTTAATGTCTTTTCTAGCCTTTGTCTTTGTAACTCTCACCAAATGGCTCTTTTCCTAACGGATCTGGTTAAAAGAAGGTGGAAGAAGATACTGATAGCATGACATGATTCAGCTGTGGGTGTTAATAAAATTACTTGTGATTGTATAAACTTGAAACTCTATTGTGGGTATATAATGAACCATCTCAGAAGCAGGAAGTGGGGGATCTTACTGCCACCAAGAAGAAAATATCAAGAGTGGAGTGTGTCCTTTAGACCCTGAGATCCCTGCACATTGAACCTTTCTGACCCAGGGACAGAAGTGCTGTGGCATTGGAGGAGTGGCAGAGGAAGAGCAGCAAACCCAAGAGTCAGAGCACTAGACAGAATGGTGTGCTTCCTAGCCCACGGAGCAAGTAAAGTTGAATGTCTTTCAGCAGGAGGCTTGCTTGCAGAGTGGGTTGCCTGCAGGCATTTAATTGGAGGAGGAGTTAGGCTTGCTGATCCTTGGAGCTAGAGCCTAGTGCCTTCAGGCTGAGGTTTATGCTAGAATAGCTCTGGTAGCGTAGTGGTTACGAATTGGGCTGTGAACCACAAGGTCAGCAGTTCGAAACTACCACCTGTTCCCCGGAGAAAGATGAGGCTTTCTGCTCCCGTAAAGATTTACAGTCTCGGAAACCCTGTATAGGGTCACTATGAGTCGGAACCGACTCCACGGCACATAACAACAACAGTGTATTTTGTAACACTGCCCAGGCAGAGAGGCCTACCTATGGGCATGGCTGAGAAGAGGCTGCCCAGATAGGAAGAACTGTGTTCTGAACATTTCTGAGTTGTAACGTGCTAACATCCCTAATAAGTCCTAACTGTGAGTGTGGTGTGATTTCTGAGTTATGTGTGACCATTGCAATGAATTATTGAACACAGTTGAGTAGTGACTGAAGTAGTGAGTGCTATGGGAGGAATAACTGAAGCCATCATTTTTATTTAATCTCCAAGTGAAATATTCTACAGTCAATCAACTCCAAGAGAAGAACCCTTTAGTTTCTATTATCTGCTACCCACTAATTCTGGTATTCTCAGTGCTGTTGGCAACCTTCCTGACTCCATCCCTTTTGTCCAACTCTGGTCAGCACCAGCATTTCCCCTGGGTAAGTTGCATCTGTTGATCCTGACCTGAGCCTTGCACTTAGAACATTTTGGTCTGAGAGACACTTCTCACTGGGTTTCATTCTATATAGGTGCTAGAGCAAGTGATCACAAAATAAGTCTCATCTGCTGGACATTGAGAACATTGGACCAAGGGTTGTTGTTGTTGTTGTTAGGTGCCATCAAGCAAGTGCCAACTCATAGTAACCCTGTGCCCAGCAGAATGAAACACTGCCCAGTCCTGGACCAACCTCACTACTGTTGCCAAGCTTGAGCCCATTGATGCTGCCATTTTGCCAATCAATCTCGTTGGGGGCCTTCCTCTTTTTCTTTGACCCTTCACCTTACCAAACATGATATCCTTCTCC
>NW_006408633.1:6606718-6611742 GCF_000296735.1 Chrysochloris asiatica
AAGCTATATGAATGGTTGAATGTGAAACTGATGATGTGCCCTGTAAACTTTCACTCAATGCAAAATAAAAACATTTAATTTAAAAAAAAAAAAAAAGAATGAGGACGATAATTTAATTTTTAAAACGCAAACACAGAGCATTTATAAAGTCGATGTTAGGCTGTTATTAGCAATGCTAACCGTTACACTTAGAGTTTGTAAGGCCACCCTAGTGAGAATGTGGAAGAAAAATTCTTCACAAGCCACAGTTTGGTTTGAAGGATCAGACATTATCTCATAAGAAAATAGCCAAGAATACTAGTACTACATGAGATAAGGGCTGTTTTCATCCATCCATTATTTTTATTATTTTTGGTAAGAAAATTCTTATTGGCTTTATTAATCTTGATGACAACTCATGGCAGGGGGCCAAAAGCAGGAGAGGGTGCTGGATATTTTCCCGGGCACTTGATTGGAAGCTACGAGTTTACCATACCCAAGATCTTAAGTCTTTGCTTGCTGAAACTGAGCACAAACACTCTTCAGTAACGTATTCAGTTAAATTCAAGTTATGTTTGTGATGCATCTGTGCCTGTAATAATCCTTGCTTTTACCTACATGTGGGAGAGATAAAGTATTTTCTCCCACAATTGTGTTTGATTAGAAACCCTCTCACTGATATACTGCTGATGAAATAAAGGCAGGAGAGTCAAACGAAATAATGGTTACTGGCTTCTCAGGCTGTCAGCGAAGTGCATGTATATAGTACTGTTGTGAAATGTGCTTCAAATAAATATATGATCGAGTATCTGTTTGAATTCCTTAAAAATGCAGGCGATTGTAATGATTATACTTAAAGAAAACTTGAAACATTTACTGATGAAGATCAATATATATAATTATATACAGTGTCGTGGTGTGGTGCTGGGGGTTAATGCGCTAGACCACAAGGTTGGCAGTTCAAGTTCACCAGCCGCTCCTGCAAACCATATACAGAGTCACTATGACTCACCAGCATTTAACAACAACAATATTTTATTTTATTTAGCTTTGTCATCTCCCATTCTGCATGGATAGTACCCAGGACTGTTGAGTTGATTCTGACTTATAGTGACCATAGGTTGTTGTATGATGTCAAATTGGTCCTGACCCACAGTGATACTGTATAAGGTTTCTGAGGCTATACATCTTTACAGAAGTAGAAAGCCTCTTTTTTTTTTTCCCTTGAAGCAACTAGTGAATTTGAACTGATGACCATGAATTTTGAGCTATTTACTTGCATATTCAACATAGACCGATCATCATTTCCCAGATACATTGTGAGTTATGTCTTTTTATTTCCAACATGAAAATTTGGGTTCTACTTCACAGTGTGGCTTTTAGAATTTTTTTTCAAAAACATATTTCAGGTTACAATTTAGTGATATCCGTCATGTTAATCGGAGTCCTGGTGTGGCTCTGTGAGTTAATGCATCAGAATGCAAAGCCATTTGAACTGCAAGGTCGATGGTTCAAGCTTACTAGCAACTCCTCGGAAACCCTCTATACAGGGTGTTATGAGTCAGAACAGACTCAACGGCACTTAACAACAACAACATTATTTTAATCATGTTGTACAACCATCAATCCTAATCACTGCTAAATTACCCATTAGCATAAACATAACGCTCACTCAACCAAAGTTCTTCCTTTCTCCCTCCCTCCTATCCTTAATGTTGTCTTGGAGTCCATTCTGATCCATAGCTGCCTTTCATACAATAGAATGAAACACTGTCCAGTCCTGTGCCAGCCTCACAATTGTTGCTATATTTCAGCCTATTGTCGTAGCCACTGTGCCCATCTGTCTCCTTTGTTTTGCTGACCCTCTACATTACCAAACTGGATGTCATTTTGTTATAAGGGACTGGTTCTTCCTGATAACAAGTCCATGGTACATGAGGTAAAGTCTTGTCATCTTCATTTCTAAAGAACATTCTGGCTGTATTTCTTCCAACGTAGACTATTTGTTCTTTTGGAAGTCCATGGAATATTCAATATTCTTCACCAACACCATAATTCAAATGTATCAATTATTCTCTGGTCTTTCTTTTTCACATGCAGCTTGGATCAGGTGCACCTTAGGCTCCAAAGTGACATCTTTGTTTTGCAACACTTTAACGAGGTCTTTTGCAGCAGATTTGCTCACTGCAATATGCTATTTGACTTCTTAGCTGATGTTGATTGTGGATCCAAATAAAGTGAAATCCTTGACAACTTAATGAAATCATTGACAACTTAATAAAATTTCTCCATTTATCAAGATGTTGATTATTGGTCTAGTTGTGAGAATTTTATTTTCTTTTTATGTTAAGGTGTAATCCATATTGAATACTATAGTCTTTTATCTTAATCAGTAAGTTTTTCAAACTTTACTTCAGCAAGAAAAGTTGTCTCAGGCTATCATGAGTCTTCCTCCAATGCCATGTTCTTCTTCATATAGTCCAGCTTCTCAGATTATTTGCTCAGCACACAGATTGAATAAGTACAGGAAAAGGATACAACCCTAACACACAACTTCCTGATTTCAAACCACTAAGTAGCCCCTTGTTCTGTTTGAATGGCTACCTCTTGGTCTATGTACAAGCTATACATGAGCATAGTTAAATGTTCTATATTCCCATTCTACCAATGTTATCCATAATTTGCCATGATCCACAGAGTTGAATGCCTTTGCATAGTCATTAAAACACAAGTAAACAAATATCTTTCTGGTATTCTCTGCTTTCAGCCTGGATCCATCTGATATCAGTAATGATATGCCTTGCTTCATTCAAGCCTCTTCTGAATTTCTGGCAGTTGATGTACTGCTGTAACTGTTTTGGAATCATCTTAAGCATAATTTTATTTACATGTGATATTAATTATACTGTTAGATACCTTCAGCAATCCACCACATCCCATTTCTTTGGAATCGGTACAGATGCGTATTTTTTTCAGTTGGTTGGCCAAGTAGCTGTCTTCCAAATTTCTTGGCCTCAATGAGTGATTGCTTTAAGCATTGCATCCATTTGTTGAAATATCTCAATTGGTATTCCATCAATTGTAGATTCCATCAATATTGCAATTCAAATTGATAACCCACCCCTGATAATTTTAGCCTATAATTTATCTATTCTTATTTTTTCATATAAGGGAAATAATGTAATATGTGTCCTTTGATGACTGATTTATTTCATGGAACATAGCATTTTCAAGCTTCATCCATGTTCTAACATGTTTCAGGACTTTATTTCTCTTTATGACTGAGTAATATTCAATTGAATGTATGTACCATATCGTCCTTTCAGGTTTTGAATATCTCGTATGTTCTAACTCTATGCTAGGCACTTACAAACTTAATTTGCATAGCAACACTGTAGAAATAAAGATTGTTAACCCATTTTATGGAGTCCTGGTATGGCACTGTAGGTTAAACCCTGGACTGGAAGGTAGATTTGAACTGCAATGCTGGTGGTTCAAACTTACCAGCCACTCCTTGGAAACTCTATGCAGGGTTACTATGAGTCAGAACCAACTCGATGGCACTTCACAACAACACAAGAACAACACATTTTACAGATGAGAAGCTTTGAATAATGACCTAAACTTGAGTGTGCTGAAGTAAATAGCTTTGATGAGGAGTGGAAGATAAGATCAGGAAGGCAGATCAGGGTTCAAGTTATTGAAAAGACTTGAATATTAGATGAAAGAGTATAAATACTATATGAATGTAATTGTGAACTCTGGGTTTTTTGGGTTTTGTTATTATACAAATAAGTGAATATATGAGAATGCTTTCAGTTTTTCACAAAACTCTTTTTTTTGTAAAAAAAATTGTAAAACTTGAAAAAGTGATTCGTTGGGCTTTATAAATGAAATAAATAAAAAGCTGTCTGTATGGATTCATGAAAGTCTAAGTTACAGTGAAAAATAAAAATAACAAACAAGGACAAAAAACCCCACCAATGAGCTGGTATAATAGGAAAATAAGTCTGCTCCAAAGAAGAGTCTCTGTCCAGGAAGGATTTACTTGAATCAGAATCAAGGATATTTACAAAATCATAATTGAGAAATGATGAAAAGGCTTTATATGATTGGAGTTTAAGTGAATCTGAAAACATTGTTATTGATTTGGACACTATAGATTCCAAATCCATGGAAGTTTACTTGTGATAATCTATAAAAACAAAACAAAGCAATTCAAATAATTTAATAGTCTAAACAAGATGCCAAGAAGCTTGAGCGCACAACACACAATTAAGTATCTACAAGTGTTTCAGAAAAAAAACCTTATATAGTGGTCATATACGACACACAAATTTTTAGTCTCTGTTAAAACATTTCCTAAAGATGCCTACAAAGATCCCATTAAAATTTTTTGGTTTTAGTGTACTTAAAGGCAAATGTTCACATATAAAACCTTTAATAATATTCTTAATCAGCACAAACTGAAACTCAAAAACCCAACCCACTATTGTCAAGTCCATGATGACTCATAGTGACCCTATGTAGGGTTTCTGAGACTGTCAATCTTTATAGGAGCAGACAGCCTCATCTTTCTCCTGCAGAGCAGTGGGTAGATTTCGACTGTCAACCTGTGGTTAGCAGCCTAACACCTAACCCACAACACTATCAGGGATCCTTAATAGAAGAGTAGTTTTTTATTCATAAGGAAAAAACAAAAAAACAATCTATACTTTTAGCACATTATACCAAATAAAAATTTCAAAGGTCACTTGAGAAGACAAAATCAAATATTATAATGAAATATGCAAAGACCTGGAGTTAGAAAACCAAAAGGGAGGAACAAGCTCAACATTTCTCCAGATGAGGCAACTGAAGGTAAAATTCAAGACTTGACTTGTGGTATTGAAGGATTTTAAGGGCAAAATATAGAATGATGCAGAAAACATCACAAGAAGATGGAAGGAATACACAGAGTTACTGTACCAAAAAGAAATGGTTGATGTTCAATCATTTCAAGAGGTATATGATCTAGAGTCAATGATACGGAAGAAAGAAGTCCA
>NW_006408633.1:6613059-6614956 GCF_000296735.1 Chrysochloris asiatica
ATCATACAAAGGTTTTTAATTCTGTGGGTCATGACCAGCTATGAACAACATTGCAAAGAATGAAAATTCTGGAACATTTAATTGTGCTCATGAGAAATCTATACATACGCCAAGAAGCAGTAGTTCAAACAGAACAAGGGAACCCTGAACGGTTTAAAATTATGAAAGTTGTGTGACAGGGTTGTATTCTTTCACCATACTTATTTTATCTGTCTGCTGAACAAATAATCTGAGAAGCTGGATTATATGAAGAAAAATGTGTCATCAAGAATGGAGGAAGACTCTTTAACAAACTTTGATATGCAGATGATTCAACCCATTAGTGTGGTAGTGTTGTGATTGTTGTTGTTGTTATGTGCCGTGGAGTCAGTTCCGACTCATAGCAACCGGTGCACAACAGAATCAAACACTGCCGGATCAGGCACCATTCTCACAATTGTTATGCTTGAGCCCATTGCTGCTGCCACTGTGTCAATCCATCTAGTTGGAGGTCTTCCTCTTTCTCAGTGACCCCCTCCACTTTACCAGCGTGATGCCCTTCTGCAGGGCCTGGTCCCTCTTGATAAATCAGTGGTGTTGGACTCTATTATAATGATCATTATTATATTTATTATTAGTGTTGTTATCATTACTTTCACTTTTCCATGGAAACTTATTTTTAAAGACATGGTACCTGAGAGAAATGTATTATTTCAGAACTGAGTCTGTGCGACAGTGTGAAATCCACTATCTTTTTATACCACAGGCTTTAAAACAATATGGAAAAGACAACAAAGATGCTGCTTGGTTGGTCCAACTTGGTATTCACAAGTCATCCAGCGTACTCATATTGAGTTAGTTTGAGCAATTGAGTTGTGCCTGCTGGCACTGTGGGTTAGGTATTGATTGGCCTGCTAACCACAGGACAGGTGGGGACCTGCCTCAGGGGCAACTGACAACAGTGCACACTCTAAGGCAGTTCAAATCACTAACATCAGTTAGATATGGTGTCATGGAAATGGGGGCACCAATATTCCTTATGTTGGAAAGGTGTGTGTTGGGAGAAAACAAGAGAAGAAAGACGGGTTGTTTCAAAAGGAACAGGTGGGGGAAGCAAGATCTAAGATACGAGGTTAAAGAGGGTGAGACCACTGTGAATTGTATGTTTTAAATGATATCAGTGCAGCTCTCTTCCATATAATCTTTATTTCCTTTGCCACTAATTCTTGATATTTAAGTACAAAGGGGCATTTAAGTTGGAGATTATATGTCCTTTCTATTGGGAATCATGAGTGGTTAGTGGCATAACAACTTGGCAGGGGGTTGGGTAGGATATTTTTAAAACCTGTAAAATGTCACAGGACAAATAACTTTATTTAAACAGCCTAGGTTTTCCTAACAAAGTGGCCAGATTATTATGCTATATGCTCAGCTTGCCAATAGTAACTGGACCCCTGGCCTAGGATGAGTAATGAGAGTTGCCAGGTTTCAAGGAATTTGAATAGCAGACATTTTACTAATGATAATTTTGAGAGGAGAAGGTAGGAGGTACAACTGGTGAAAAGCCCTAGGGTTTTCAGCAATACTTCTTTGTACCCATTTTAGAGGCATCTCCTAAAGAAGAAGAGTGAGGCGCCATTATTTCATGGAATGCTGTCTGTGCTGAGCAGAAAATTTCCCATAAACTGTCTTCTGTTGGCTGGTTACAGCAACAAGAAACTGAGATGTATATGGAGCTGTTTTCAATGAAAACGCTTAATTAAAATCAAAAGGTCAAAGCTTTTACCTCTTGGAGTTAAAAAAAAAAAAAGCAATATATAGTTTCCAATGATACTCAGAGAGGAAGTCCAAAGTGCATTGAAAGAAGTGGCAAAGAACAAGGCACCAGGAATTGATGGAATAAGAATTGAGGTCTTTC
>NW_006408633.1:6616346-6617678 GCF_000296735.1 Chrysochloris asiatica
ATAGTTTCCATTTTGAATGATTACTAAAACTTTATCTCTGGTAGCTCTGTTTTACTTCTATCCCGGGGAGGACTGTAGTTTCTGGTTTCAGAGGGCTTCTTTTGGATGTGGTTGCTGAAAGTATCTAGAGTTAACATTTTATTAAAAGAGACCAAAAACTAGAAAACAGTCTCTGAGAGAAAGAAAAGGAGCAAAGTGGTTCGTTCAGAAATATAAAATCAGTGAAAAAATTAAGACTAAGAAGTAAAAACAGGAAGGACAAGAAATTCACTTTCAGGGAGAGCTGGAGTACTTGGGAGGACTTCCTCTGTAACCCTATCTTTTCTCCTGGTGTTTGTGTAACTAATACCCTCCACATGCGAAAACAGATCAAGAGACACTCTTCTTTGGGGTGTTTCTCTGGGAAGAGTTTTCTATCTCTGGGTTGAGGTGTATGACTTCGGCACTAATTGATTCCACCTTAGAAGGCAGGATGGCTTGTTAATGAGCATTGTTTCCGTAGCACATTTCAGAAGGAATCTCCACCAAGTAACAGGGATAAAAAGAAAGTGGAACTTTGGAGGTTTTTAGTCTATTAAATGTTCCGGAAGTTTAACAATTGACCAGATATACAAGTCAGCAAGTTTGAAACCAAATTACACCAGGCAGATAGATGTGACTGGGCTTTTACGCCAACTCTAGGGAGACCTTGGAAGATAGGGAACTGATTTGAATATTCCATCTCACTATGGATGGCTGCCAGGTGTTGACAGGGTCATGATAGACATGTTTTGTCCTTAGGATGGATTTAGAAGGGAGGTAATAGATTTTCCTTTGCCTAAAAATACCATTCCAACACCTCCTTCCTTCTCTCCTCCCCCCACTGCCGCCTGACTCTGTAATCTATTACTAGTATAAGGAGCTCTGGTAGCGTAATGGTTATGAATTGAGCTGCTAACCTCAGGGTCAGCAGTTTGAAACGACTAGTTGTTCCATGGGCAAAAGAGAGCTCTGGTAGCATAGTGGTTACGAATTGGGCTGCGAACTGCAAGGTCAGCAGTTTGAAACTACCAGCTGCTCTGTGGAAGAAAGATGAGGCTTTCTGCTCCTGTAAAGATTTACATACAGTCTTGGAAACCCTGTACAGGGTCGCTATGAGTTGGAACCGACTCCATGGCACATGACAACAATCATTACTGGTATGGCACGATCGGATTAGCATTCAACTGCACTGTTGGTTTGAATCCCAAGGTTGGTGGTTCAAATCCACCAGCTGCTTCTCGGAAACCGTATATAGGGTCTCTGTGAGTTGGAACCAACTACACAGCACTTAACAACAACAACAAATAATCC
>NW_006408633.1:6619143-6620470 GCF_000296735.1 Chrysochloris asiatica
TTAAAGTTGTTTTTTTTTTTTTTTACCAACTTCTGCAATCTGAAATTTATCAAACATACAATCAAGATGCACCAATAATCACTAGTAACTGGAATGTGAAAACAGGAAACCAAGGATCAACAGTTGGAAAATATGACTTTGGTGACAGAAACAAAGATGGAGATCACATGATAGAACTTTACCAGGCCAGTGGATTATTCATTGCAAATAACTTTTATAAATAACATAAATGGTGACTATACACTTGGACTTTGGCAGATGGAATGCATAAGAATCAAATAGACTGCATCTGAGGAATGAAGAAACCCAATATCATAATTTAGAACAAGTCAGGGACAGACTGAGAAACTTCAACTGAATTTGCTCATATGCAAGTTCAGGTTAAAGCTGAAGAAAACTGAAGTCTATGAGAGCCAGAATACAACCTTGAGTATGTCTCACCTGAATTTAGAGACCATCTCAAGAGTAGATTTTATACTAATAGATTGAACATTAATGACTGAAGACCAGATGAGTTGTAGAATGACATTAAAAACATCATACATGAAGAAAACAAAAGGTCATTTGAAAGGAGAGAAAAAAAAAAAGACCAAAATGAATATCAGAAGAGACTCTAAAATGTGCTCTCAAACAGGGTGGGGAATGTTCAGCCTACGGCATATTTAAGACCCACGGAATCATTTAGTCTGACCATGCCAAGGTAATCGAAGTTCCAACCATCACATTGGTGTCAAGTTAGTTCTGACTCCTAGGGACTCTGCATAGGGTTTTCAAAGCTGTAAAACTTTATGAGAGTAGAACGCCTCATCTTTCTCTCATGGAATGGCTGGTAGTTTCAAACTACTGACCTTGAGGTTAGCAGCCCAATTCGTAATCGCTATACTACACTAATATTTCTAAATTGGTTAGACTAATGATCATTTGTAGACCTGCAAGTTTCAAAAACTAGAAGCCAAGAGAAAATGTGTTTATCGTCTGTAGATTTACTGAGTTCCATATTATTAACATTAATCATATCCCTCAGGGAAAGTTTTGGGTTTTTGGTGTTCCTCTTGCCCTCCCTTTTAGCCAAAATGAACCAGTAAATGCAGGGGGCTGAATGGAGGTAAAATTGGCATAGCCAACAGGGAGTTAAGAAGACTTTGTCAAATTTACCATTTAAAAATATAATTTTTGTTGTTGTTGTTATTTTCACATTCCCAGAAGGATAAACAATAGTTTCATATCAAGAATTCTAAAAATAAAGCAACAATATTCAGGTTAGCAGCCTGACTTGTAACAACTGCACTACCAGAGCTCCTTTTGACCAACTATGTTGTTGTTAAGT
>NW_006408633.1:6621980-6623255 GCF_000296735.1 Chrysochloris asiatica
ATGGCACCTAGCAACAATGGATAAAATATTGAAGGATGAAGGAAGCATCAAAATAAAATGGAAAGAATACACAGAGTCACTGTATCAGAAAGAATCCATCAAAGATGAACTAATTCAAGAGATAGAAGATGATCAACAACTGATGATACTGAAGGAAGGTGTCCAAGTTGCACTGACAACATTGGTGAAAAACAAGGCTCTAGGAATTGATGGAACAGCAACTGGGATATTTCAACAAACAAATGCAATGCTGAAAGTGCTTACTTTATCTATGCAAAGAAATTTGGAAGACAGTTTCCCAATCAACTGACAGGAAGAGATATACCTATTTGTGCCTCTCCCAGAAAAAGGTGATCCAGCAGAATTTGGATACTATTGGACAGTATAATTAATATCATATGCAAGTAATATTTCACTGAAGCTATTTTAAAAATGATTGCAGCAGTACATTGACAGTGAACTTGCAGTATTTAAAGTTGGATTCAGGAGAGGATGTGGGATGAGGGGTATCATTGCTGTTGTCAGATTGATCTTGGCTGAAAGCAGAAAATACCAGAAGGATGCTTATCCATGTTTCACTGACTATGCAAAAACATAAGACTATGTGGAGCATAACAAATTATGGATAACATTATGAAGAATGAGAATCCACATCACTTCACTGTGATTATGAGGAACCTGTGCACAGACCAAGAAGCAGTTATTCAAACAGAATAAGGGGATATTTAATGGTTTAAAATCAGGAAAGATATGTGTCAGAGTTGTATCCTTTCACCATAATTATTCAAAATGTAAGTTAAGAAAATAATCCAAGAAGATGGACTATATGAAGAACATGGCATCAGGATTGGAGGAAATATCATTAACAACCTGGGATATACAGATGACACAAGCTCAATCTTACTTGCTGAAAAAGAAGAGAACTTGAAGCAATTATTGATGAATATCAAAGACTATAACTTTCAATATGGATATACCTTACCATAAAGAAAACAAAAATCCTTACAACTATGACAATAAGCAACAATAAATAAGGAAACGATTGAAGTTGTTAAGGATTTCGTTTTACTCGGATTCACAGTCAGTGCCCATGGAAGAAGCAGTCAGAAAATCAAACTTACTCTTTTGAGCAAAAAGATCTATGTAAAGTGTTAAAAAGCAATGGTGTCACTTTGGTGTTTTCAGTAGCTTTGTATATATAGGAGAAGGAGCTTTGGTAGCTTAGTGGTTATGAGTCGGGCTGCTAACCTCAAGGTCAGCAGTTTGAAACTACCA
>NW_006408633.1:6623949-6625090 GCF_000296735.1 Chrysochloris asiatica
TTGTTGTTGTTGTTGTTAAGTGCCGTCGAGTCGGTTCCGACCCATAGCGACCCTGTACAGGGTTTCCGAGGGTGTATCTACATAAATATTTTTGTAGAGGGTGCTACAATTAATGTTACTGTTTATGTTGATTTTGACTTCTTATAGCTGAATACTATGGTGATTTAGGACTCATGGTGTTGTGCTGTAGGATAAACCATGGACTATGAACCTTTAATGGAGTCCCGGTGTGGCGCTATGGGTTAATGCGCCAGACTGCAAAGCCGTTTGAACTGCAAGCTCGGTGGTTCAAGTTTACCAGCTGTTCCTCAGAAACCCTATACAGGGTCGCTATGGGTCAGAATTGACTCAACAGCACTTAACAACAACAACAATGAACCTTCAAAATGACACCTTTTTGTGGACAGTTCAAACCCACCAGTTTCTCCTCAGAAACCCTATACAGGGTGGGTAGGATTCGGAGTTGACTCAACGGCACTTGACAACTACCAATAACTTGGTGATTTATAGAGTTGTTCACCAAGAGGCATTCTGGCCCCCTCAAAAAACTTTAAGATGCAAGGTAGCTAATCCTCTTCTTGTTTACTGCTGCCTGACAAAACTGTAATCTCCCTTTTTATTTTAAGCTTAACTAATGTGTTTTGAGTATATATTCTTCGTTTCCTCAGTATTAAAACCAATGAGTGTTATCTGGTTGTCTTAGGGACTTCTGTCAAGGAGAGAGACAGTAGGCTACAGATGTTGCCTGTACCAACCCAGGTCTACTGACTGAATAAGCCATCTGATTTCCTAAGCTGGAGCAAAGTAACTTAATATGGCTTCTCATGCTTTTCCTGCCCTAGGGGCAGAGTCAGAATGGCTGACAAAGAACTTCCTGTTTCCTGTTTGCCTCCAGGGGAGCATAATTCTAAATGACTGCTTTCTCAGTCTTTGGAAAGACAATTGTCCTCTGCTCTCTATCAACCCTCAGGGGAAGTCACCTGCAATTCTTTTCTCTGGAGGACCTAGTCTTCTAGAGATAAAACTGCTTGTTGGAGGGAAAAAATGAAAATAGAAAATTGCTGAAGAATTATAGCTATTGTTATAACTAATATTTTGAACATTTCTGTATTTTATGCATTTTGAATATCTAAGAAATTAA
>NW_006408633.1:6626585-6627512 GCF_000296735.1 Chrysochloris asiatica
TTCTGCTGTGCATAATGTCACTATGAGTCAATACTGACTCGATGGCACCTAACAACAACAAGCATCTTTATACATGCAATTCAGTGACATAATGTTTGTTCATCATATTGTGCAACCATCTCCACTATTAATTTAAAAATTTTTATATCATTCTTAACAGAAACTTGGAGTCCTGGTGTGGTGTTGTAGGATAAGCACTAGACTACATGGGCAGTTTGAACTGTAAGTTTGGTGGTTCAAATTCACCAGCCTCTACTTAGAAACCCTATACAAGGTCACTATGAGTTGGAACTTACTTGTTGGCACTTAACAACAACAACAGCAGCAGAAACTTAGAACCCCTAAAAAACCACTCCCCATTTCTCTCTCCCATTTGCTTCTGGAATTTATTTATTTAATTTAACATATTGGTTAATGAATTAATTCTTTAAAGATTTTATTGTGAATTGAGTGAAAGTTTACAGGGCAGATCATTGGTTTTTAATTCAATAAATCATGCGCTTTGTTTCATTACAATGATTACAATCTCCACCATGTACTATCAGTTAACAGTATTTCTCTCTATTCATTTAGCTCTCTCTCTCTCTCTCTCTCTTTTTTTTAAACATTCAGACATATATAATAATTGAAACTACCAAAGGGTACATTCTGCAAGTCTGCCTCCTAGCAGCCAGCTCTCAATCCCTCTCTTTCCATCAATGTAGAGTCCTCAGCTGCTCTGTCTCTCCATGTCCTCATCTCTGCCTCCAACTCTGGTGTTGCTGCTTCTCTGGATAAGGTCCCACATTCTGCTTGTGCTTTTCTCCCTTGATGGTCCTAGGGTCCTCTGTTTCTAAATGATAAGATTAACTACTCCCCTGTTTTTGTTACAAAACTTATATCTTTACAATTATGACAGTCACAATTAGTCATGATAACAATTATTTA
>NW_006408633.1:6638918-6639430 GCF_000296735.1 Chrysochloris asiatica
TGTGGTCTTTGATCTTCATCAATAGGTATTTTAAGTCCTCTTCACTTTCTGCAAGCAGGGTTACATCATCTGCATATCGCAGGTTGTTAATGAGTCTTCCTCCAATCCTGATGCCACATTTTTCTTCATATAATCCAGCTTCTTGGACTATTTGCCCAGCATGCATACTGAATAAATACAGTTAAAGAAGACAACCCTGGTGTAAACCTTTCCTAATTTTAAACCATTTGGTGTTCCCTTGTTCTATTTGAACAGCTGCCTCTTGGTCTATGTACAGGTTCCTCAGGACACAAGTATGTGTTCTGGAATACTTATTATCTGTAATGCTACCCATAGCTTGTCATGATGCACACAATTGAAAGCCTTTATGTAGTCAATAAAGTACAGGTAAATATCTCTGCTTTCACCCAAGATTCATCTGATGTCAGTAATGATATCCCAGACACATCATATTCTGAGTCTTGCTTGAACCTCTGGAAGCTATCTGTTAATGTGTGGTTACAGCAATTTTT
>NW_006408633.1:6641625-6643413 GCF_000296735.1 Chrysochloris asiatica
TACCAATTATTAGATTCAAAGTGGCCAATACCTCAATATATTGCATAGTAAACCATGTGATTATTAGATTCAAAGTGGCCAATACCAATCTATTTCAGCTCATTAATGCCTATGAGATCAATGTTTATGCGCTCTATTTCATTTTTGACAGTTTCTAATTTTCTTAAAACCATACTTTGTACACTCCATGTTCCTATTATTAATGAATGTTTACAGTTGTTTCTCTTTCATTTGAGTTGTGCCAGTTCAGAAAATGAAGGTCCTGAAGCTTTACTCCATTGGCATCATCAAGGTCAACTCAACTTTGAGAAAGCAGCTCTTCCCCAGTTGTATTTTGAGTGTCTTCCAACCTGAGGGACTCATCTCCTGGCACTATGTCCGGTAGTATTCTGGTGCTCTTCATTGTGTTTCAATATTGTCTTTTAATTCAAATTTTCCATGAACTTTTTGAAGCTCCACATTAGATATAACCAAAGAAAAGATTTAGAAACTACAAGATAGATCAGAAGAAAATATCCAGACTGAAGCATCAAGAAAAAAAAAAAATAGAAAATATAAAAGAGAATGTAAAAATACAGGAACATAATGAAAAGTTCTAATGTGTGACTGGAGTGCCAGAAAAGGAAAGATCAGAAGCAATAATTTAACAGACAATGACAAAGTGATAGGAAGACATTAAGCATTGATTCCAAAAGTGTTATGGACCCCAAGCAGAATAAGTACACAGATTCAATTTGGGGATTGGAATTATTAGGATTCACTACTATTTCATACTGTTAGTTTATCCTGCTAACATAGAGATAGTCCTCAATTTATGACATATTAGAGTTATGACAAACCACATTTACTGTTTTTATATCTGGGACGTTGCTTCTTCCTGGATGAATTAAATGTAATTCTTAACTAAACCCCAACAACTGTTTCCATGGGTGTTAATAGTGGAGTCATGTAACATAAAATCCTTGACAACTTTGACCTTTTCTGTTTGTCCTAATGTTGCTTATTGGCCCAGTTATGAGAATTTGTATCATTCTCTATTTTCTCTACAATGTGTTAACTGATGTACAAGACACACTACATGCTCTATTATTAATTATTAATGACGGATGCTGTCATAAATTGAATTGTGGTCTCCCAAATATGTGTTGTAAGTCCTAACC
Organism: Chrysochloris asiatica; assembly: GCF_000296735.1. NCBI lineage: Eukaryota > Metazoa > Chordata > Mammalia > Afrosoricida > Chrysochloridae > Chrysochloris > Chrysochloris asiatica. The sequence continues at coordinate 6,642,786 of NW_006408633.1, forward strand.
TTTATACTTGAAGCTATAATCCCATTTGGGAATGAATTTTCTGTTATGATAATGAAGTGGGGTTCATGTAGAGTATATCTTGAGTATATCTCTTTTGAGATATACAAAGAGATTTATGTAAAGAAATTAATGTAAAGAAAACAAAAATCCTCACACCTGGACTAACAAGTGACATCATGATAAATCGAGAAAAGATTGAAGTTGTCTAGAATTTCATTTTACTTGGACCCACAATTATAGTCATGGAAACAGGAGTCAAGAAATCAAATGATCCACTGCACTTGGCAAATCTGTTGCAAAAGACCTCTTAAAAATGTTAAAGAGCAAAGATGTCATTTTGAGGATTAAGATGTGCCTGACCCAAATCATGGCATTTTCAGTGGACTCATTATTCCATCTGTATTGTGAGCAAATACTCTGAGAAGCTTGATTAAATGGATTGACAACTGAAGACATGCAGATGATACAATTTTGCTTGAAAGGGAAGAGGACTTAAAATACTGATAAGATCAGTGACTACAGCCTTCAATATGGGTTTCATCTAAATTTAAATAAAACAAAAATCCTTATAACTGGACTAATCAGTAACATCATGATAAATGGAAAAAAGATTGTCATTGTCAAAAAC
>NW_006408633.1:6643783-6645661 GCF_000296735.1 Chrysochloris asiatica
TGTCGTGGCACTGTGGATTAATGCATCAGACTGCACAGCCATTTGAACTGCAAGGTCAGTGGTTCAAGTTCACCAGCTGCTCCTCAGAAACCTTATATAGGGTTGCTATGATTCGGAAGTGACTCAATGGCACTTAACAACAACATGCAAGATCTAGGACATGTGGTGTAGCACTGCACTGTAAACTACAAGGTCAATAGTTCAAACCCACCAAATGTTCCTTGGAAATGCTATACAGGTGGCTATGAGTTGGAACCAACTCAACAGCACTTAGCAACAACAATATGCTTCATCTAACAAAAACATATGCATGCAAAATCTGGACAATGAACAAGGAATGTTGGAGAAGAATTAATGGTGTTTGTGAAGAATATTGAAGTTATCATGGTCTGTCAGGAAAGCAAAAAAATCTGTCTTGGAAATACAACCAGAATGTTCCTTAGACGTCAGGATGATGAGACTTCATAATGTACTTAGATGGGACTAGTCTCTGAAGTACTGGTGTGGCGCTGCAGTATAAGCACTCAACCACAAGATTGGTTTGAACCTCAAGGTCAGTGGTTCAGACTCACCAGCAGCTCCAGATATGTATCCGCCATGCCTGATATACAAGGTTACTAAGAGTCGCAACTGACTCCATGGCACTTAACAACAACAACAGTTCCTGAAGGAGAACATCATGCTCGGCAACATAGACAGTCAGCGAAAAAGAAGACCCTCACTGAGCTAGATTAACACAAGGGCTCCAATAATGGATACAGATATAACAACAATTGTGAGGTAAGTGCTGGTCTGGGCAGGGTTGGTGTTGTCACCTTAACAACACCAACAAAGAGATTAAAGAAACAGACACAGAGAAAGCAAGATGGGGTAAGATAGATGCCAAATCACATGAAAATATCTAGCAGCAAAAGCTCAAAAGAGACAAGGCCTGTCCTCCAAAGCCAACAGAGAGAGAAAGACTTCCCCTAGAGCCAGCACCTTGAATTGAACTTCTAGCCTTTTAATCTGTGAGAAAATAAATTTGTGTTTATTAAAGCTGTCCATTTGTAATATTTCAGTCATTTCAGCACTAGATAATAAAGACAAATGGTCTTGAGTGAAGCAATCCAGATTTTTCTAGTTTTTCTGTTCATACTACATGAAGACTCTTGTTTGATATGTTAATCCTGGTGTGGTGCTGTTGGATAAGCACTGTACTGCTAACCACAGGTCAGTGGTTCAAACCTACCAGTCGCTCCTTGTAAACTCTATACAGGGTTGTTACAAGTCAGAACTGACTCGATGGCACTCTACAACAGCTGTACCTCATGTAAGGTCACTACGAGTTAGAATCAGTTTGATGGCAGTGGGTTTTTTACTATATATATATATTTTATATACATGGAAAAAACATCTAATCATTCTCACACATGATAAATGGAATAAGTTATAAAAACACTTGTAAAATATTATAGAGAGCTTTTGTAGAGCAATTAAGACTATGAACAAGGTTGCTGTTATTGTTAAGTGATGTTCAAGTAGGTTTTTAATTCTTTTGAAGTAGAAAATAAATATCTGAAAATAAAACAAAAATTTAGTTCAGACAAAACCTAAAACAAGAAAAGATTAATTAAAAGCCTTGCTTTATCCAGAGGCCAAATCATGGCTAGAAATGAAACTTTTGTGTGCTACATTATGCCATCCCTATAGAATCAAAATAATGCTACTCTGAACATTCTTCTCTTTTATTTGCCTTGCCCCATGCTTGTCCTGTCTTCTACCATACATGAGTTTTGCTACAGTTTAGCATTATTTATGTTAAGCTAGTTGTTTAGCATTTATTCACATCACAACCCAGGTAAGAGAATTTACTCACTGAGAATCTAGAAAAAAAAA
>NW_006408633.1:6646551-6648942 GCF_000296735.1 Chrysochloris asiatica
AGAATGAAGTCCTTGACAACTTCAATCTTGTCTCTGTTGATAAGAATGTTGTTTATTGGTCCAGTGGTGAGGATTTTTGTTTTCTTTACATTGAGAAGTAATTTGTAGAGGTGGTCAGTCCTAACTCCTTAGGTGAGATATCAGACTGGAGGTTTCTGACTCACACAGTTGCAGGACTGATGAGCCATTGTTGGAAGGTTAGACAGCAGGCAACCTGATAGGAAGGTCTGGTAGGTAAGAAGGCCGGTAGCTGATGACTCCCAGGATTGATGGGTAATAAAGCAGGCCACTGGCTCGAGTCCAAGGAACTGGAGTTTGAAGGACAAGTCAGATACAAGATCCAGATGCAGCAGAGAGCAAGCAAGGTTTGCCTGAATGTCTAATATATTGGAATTAAGACACCCCCCTGAGGAAACCTCCTTTCATTGATTGACTGCTCATAGCAGATTTTATCATAGAATTAATTACATTATATTAGATATCAGCTTGGGGGAGCATATTAACTGCCCTAACCACTGAGAATCCTGGTCCAGTCAAGTTGACACAAAACCTTAACTTGCACTGCATGCATTGGCAGTTCCAAGTTGCTGGCATCTTCTGTTCCATGTCTGAACTATGTGAAGCAATGTACCATCATGCCATTCTTTAGTTTGTGAATTACTTAGCTGATTTGCCTTTTCCCTTCCACCTTTCAGAATTTTCTTATGTTTGCTTTCTATGTAATGCCTATTGTGTTGGAAGAAGTGTGGTCAGAGTGCTCCTTGGAGGCCAGGATGGACAAACTTCATCTCTCATACTTAGGACAGAATATCAGGAGGGACCAGTTGCTGGAAAAGGATATCATGTTCGGTAAGGTGTAGGATCAGAAAAAAGAGGAAGACTCCCAGTGAGATGGATTGACCAAGTGGCAGCATCAATGAGCTCAAGTGTGGCAACGATAGTGAGGTTGGCTCAGGATCGGGCAGTGTTTCATTCTGCTGTGCATAAGGTCGACTGAATTAAAGCATATACTGAATTCAACTGTACCCTTTACTTTGTTAAAAGACAGTCTTTGGAAGTATGGGATATGGAGAGAGGTAGTAGTTGAACTTTTTCTGCTTGAGAACAATTTTTTGGTGGTACTTTTAAAACTTTTATTATGATGGATGCTCAAAAGCTAATTGTTGGATGTGGCCAAGTCACAGATCTTAGAGTTTGACAGTGTTAAGTGCCATTGAGTTGCTTCTGACTCTACAGACCCTGTATGGGTTTCTGAGGAGCAGCTGGTGAGCGTGAACCACAACCTTGCAGTTCAGACTGACCTTGCAGTCCAGTGCTTTAACCCGCAGCACCACACCAAGACTTAGAGCAGGGGTACCTAATTTAATGAATGTATGAATGTAAGTAAAAATAAGCATTGCTGCTAGGATTCTAGCTCAGATGTATATTACAGGGTTTATTACAAAGAAACATGCTTAAATATGTCTCTGTGATCAGTGGATGACTGCACCCAAGTTCTCTCAGTAATACATGTCTCATTAGGGTGCCTCCCCACAAAATTGTCCAAACAAAACTGGTTCCAAGAGGATCTGCTGGGCCAGTTAAATTCAAGGCAGAGAGGTCAACTCAGATGTTTATAGTGACAGCTTTTGGAGACTCCAAATAGGTAATCTTGATAGATTTTCTGTAAAGTCAGAGGATGATCATGGGGTTTTACTATGAAGAAGTTTGAAGAAAACTGAAAACCTCATTGCTAAGAAAAAGGCCAGGAAAATTGCACCAAGGATTTTTTTTCTTGATCACAACAATGCACCTGCTCATTCTTTGAGGGCAGCAAGTATGGTCTTATGAGAATTTTTTTGGAAAAACTTAACTCATCCCCTCTACCACCATTATCTTGAGCTGGCCTTCTTTATGTTCCCAACAGTCAAAGAGCATGTCAAAGGAGCATGATTTGAATTCCTCAAGGATGCAAAAACTAGCATTTTGACATAGTGTAAATAAAAAAACAGAATTCTTTGGGGAAGGATTGTCATTGTTCCTAGGTGCTGTTGAGTTGGTTCTGACTCATCAAGATCTTATGCACAACAGAATGAGACACCATCCAGTCCTGTGCCATCGGCATAATCACTGTTACACTTGAAACCACTTCTGTGCCACTGTGCCTATTTCAGCTGCTATCTCATTGGGTGTCTTCTTCTTTTTCACTGACCCTCCACTTTATCAAGCATGATGTCCTCCAGGGACTGATCACCCTGATAATATGTCCAAAGTATGAAAGACAAAGTCTCACCATCCTGTCCTCTAAAGACTGTTCTGGTTGTACTTCTTCCAACACATATTTGTTTGTTCTTCTGGCAGCCCACGGCACTTTCAATATTCTTCTCTAACACCATAATTCATTTATATCAA
>NW_006408633.1:6650398-6656460 GCF_000296735.1 Chrysochloris asiatica
CTTCCCTTCTGGTTTTCAGGCTTATCACATTTCATTATAATATTTGACTCTGTCTATTCGAACTGCCATTTAAAAATTTCTGTTCAGCTCTTTTACTTTCTCATTTCTTCCATTTGTTTTAGCATATCTACACTGGAGAGCAAGTTTCAGAGTCTCTTTGGTCTTTTTTTCCTATCTTGTCTTTTTAATGAACTTTTTGCTTTCTTCCTGTATTATGCTCTTGATGTTATCCCACAATTCTTCTGGTCTTCAGTCATTTGCAACTAATACATAAAATCTGTTCTTGATATGATTTTTAAATTCAGATGAGACATAGTCAAGGTCATATTTTGTCTCTCATGGACTTGTTATAATTTTCTTCAGCTTCAGCCAGAACTTGCTCAATAAGAGTAATTGATGGTCTCTTCTACAGTTTGAGCCTAGCCTTCTTTTGACTGATGATATGGAACTTTTCTATCATCTCTTTCCACAGATGTAATCAGTTTGATTTCTGTGTATTCCATCTGGTGAGGTGTGTATATACATTTTTTCTTATTTTAAAAAAGATACTTGCAATGAATAAGTCATTGGTCTTGCAAATTCTATCATGCAATTTCTAGCATTGTTTCTATCACTAAGACCATATTTTCCAACTACTGATCCTTCTTCTTTGTTTCCAGCCTTTGCATACTAATCACCAGTAATTATCAATACAGCTTGACTGCATGTTTGATTAATTTCAGACAGAGGAAGTTGGTAGAATTCTTTAATTTCAACATCACTGGCTTTAGTGGTTGGTGTGTAAATTTGAATAATAATGGTATTAATTGTTTTTCCTTGTAGGTATTTGGATATTATTCTATCACAGACAGCATCATTCTTCAACATAGATCTTGAAATGTTCTTTTTGATGATGAATGTGACATCATTCTTCTTCAATTTGCCATTGTTGTTGTTGTTAATAATAAACCATATGATTGTCAGATTCAAAATGGCCAATACCAATCTATGTTAGCTCACTAATGCCTAGGATATTGATCTTTATGCATTCCATTTCATTTTTGACAAGTTCCAATTTTCCTAGATTCATATTTTGTACATTCCATGTTCTGATTATTACTGTATGTTTACAGCTGTTTCTCCTCATTTTGAGTTGTGCTCCATCAGCAAATGAAGGTCCTGAAAGCTTTGCTCTATTAATGTCATCATGATCAACTCTGCTTTGAGAAGGCAGATCTTCCCCAATCATAGTTTTGAGTGCCTTCCAGACTGATGGCCTCATCTTTCAGATCATCTTCCAGAAGGATTAGAGGGATTTAAATATCAATTTCAGAAGTCTATAGACCTAGATGTAGGTTATTTGAAGAAGGTTTGCATTTGTTATTTTTCATTTAATAAAGGGTTCTATGATTTTGTACCAATACATTTTGACCGACTTCGTACAGTACATCTAAAACTTTCCTACACTTATCCTGGATGGTTTTAACCAACAACTCTTCCTCATGTTAACAGATTTCTTGGGGGGAGGGCAATGAGCAATCAACTTAGGAACCTTATTATCAACTTCACTTCTTCTTTATCCTCTCCTACTTTCCTTACTTCAAAGTAGTCTTAAAAAAGCATTTTTTCATGGTTGTTGTTGTTAAGTGTTATCAGGTCAGTTCTGACCCATAGTGACCCTGTATAGCATTTCTGAGGAGCAGCTGGTGGGTTTGTACTGCTGACCCTATAAAGATAATGAAAACATGTTTGACTTGGTGTTGCTTGCGTATATGCTTCAGTAAACATTTCAAATACATTTTGTTCCACATATACAGGCATTTAAAGTAAAACATACAAGACTGAAATTTTTATAATATTTGACTCTGTCTATTCGAACTGCCATTTAAAAATTTCTGTTCAGCTCCTTTACCTTCTCATTTCTTCCATTTGTTTTAGCATATCTACACTGGAGAGCAAGTTTCAGAGTCTCTTCTGACATCCATTTTGGTCTTTTTTTCCTATCTTGTCTTTTTAATGAACTTTTTGCTTTCTTCCTGTATTATGTTCCTGATGTTATCCCACAATTCTTCTGGTCTTCAGTCATTTGCGACTAATACATCAAATCTGTATTTGATAGGGAACCAGAAATATCTGTTTATAATGAAGTTTACTACAAAACAAAAAGAAGGAATAGTGTATATACAGAGCTTCCAAATGGTAAGGAAGTCAAGTAGATTTCAAGATAAAACAGAGTGTTTTAAATAGGTAACAAAATTCTAGGGTAACCTCAAAAAAATTAATATACCTGTACATCAAAATAAAAAATAGGAAAAACAGAAAGCTTTAGTAAACATTAACAGCAGAAATGAAAATGTAAATAAAACCCACAAACAAAATTAACTCAGTGCAGAAAATTATATGGAACAAAGAAACCAGCAACAGCAAAGAAAAACACACAGCAAAAAGACTGTAATCAAGTCATACCTATTGATAATTACATTGAATGTAAATGGATTAAATGTACCAGTCAAGAAATAGAGACAGCTGTGTGGATAAGAAAACAAGATCCTTCAATATGCTGTCTACAAGAGATGCATCTAAATGGTGGAGACAGCTTAAATGCCTATCAACACACAAATGATTAAACAAACTTTGTTACATACACAAAATAGAATACTACATAATGTTGAAGAATAATGATCAGCCTGTGAAATACCTCACAACATGTATGAATCTGGAGGGCATTATGCTGAGTGAAATGAGTCAATCACAAATGGACAGATATTTTATGAGAACAATGTGGTAAAAAAATAAGAAAATCTTTTCTTAATAAAAGAAATTATTTATGATGGTTGTAGGGAATGGGGGGAGGGAAAATATTCACGGGCTAGAGGGTGACAGGGCAGGTAATACACAACAAGAAGAAAGTTAGCACAGAAAAGATGAAGGTAGTGGGAAACACAGGGAGGAATGCAAGAGTTAAAGTAAATCGAGGTAAATACTGGCAACTGCTGATACACGGAGGGAATTGTAATCATTGTAATGAAGCAAAGCATATGATTTGTTGAATGTCAAACTGATGATCTGCTCTGTAAACCTTCACTCAATTCACAATAAAAAATAAAGCATGCTGTTTAGGTTTTACTTTAACTGTTTGTCAGGTAATAAGTTGTATACTGCAGTGGTTCTCAGTATTTGGTTGCTCTTCATCATTCTGATGTGAAAATTATGTCAAGGGGGAAATTGTGCATATAATGAGTATAACTTGCATCCTTGGAGTATTGAAATGTAGTTTACAAAACTAAATACAAAAGACAACAGTCTAAACATAGATTTCTCCATGGTTAAGCTCTTCCTGTGAAAGTTAAAAAAAAAAAAAAATCACAAAAAACAACCTAGGATACTGTCATACTTCCATTGTTTTTCACACGCTTTATTTGGTATGTGATGATGACAGCTGCCAGCGGCTTGACATTTCAGCAGGGAGGAGAAGCAGGGCAAGAGGTGGAAGACTGTGGATCTGTGCAGCTTTCTGAGATTCACCGTAGATCTTGGGCTTTCTTCAAAAAATGTGATAATGGCAGTAGAATTTGGATAGATGATTCTTGCAGTAAAACAAATTTGGTTAGGTAAAAGCATGCCTAAATACTGAAAAGTATAGAATACCAAATCCTTTAAACTTTGCTCCTTAAATGGCTTGCATTCAAGCCTACAAATCTATGAAAGTTAGATTTCAACAAATCTGTAAAAGTCAGAACCTCAGACTCATGTCAAAGAGGGAAAACTCAAATATTTTCCACTAAAAAGTATGAAAGTAAAGTTGTAAGTCTGTACCCTGCCAAAGGAGGAGAACTTGGGAGACCTGGGCAAACAAGGCTGCCTTGTCGAGTTCTAGCACTCATGGGTTTCACTGTATTTATCAAGAAATAGCCAGTCACTAGACAAGATACCAGGGTGGTGCAGGGCTTTAAGCACTGGACTGCTAACTAAAAGGTCACAGTTCAAACTTACCAGTTGCTCTGTGGTGAAAGAAGAAACAATCTGCTTCTGTGAAAAATGTCAGCCTTGGAAACCCATTGGAGCAGTTCTACTCTGTTCTGTAGGGTCACTGTGAGTTGCAATGCAATGGGGATTCCTAGAGGGGTATAAGGGTGAACAAGTCCTAGGATCTGAAATGAGACTTCATTAAGGAATTGCTATTTGGACTGAATCTTTAAGGATTATTTAATGACTATAAGCATAAGATTGCTAATTGCAAGGTTGGTCATTCAAACCTATCAGCCACTCCTTGGAAACCCTATACAGTGTCATTATAAGTCAGAACCAAATCAATGGCACTTAACAAGTGACTATAAGCAACAGAGATGGACTCTGGCTGGTTGAAGAGAGAAGAAATCTATTGGGAAATTATGAAGATAGCTTCTGAAGTGAAGTCAAAGCTGAACCTCTAAGAAATTGTGGATCAAAATCTATGTAGCAGGGACTGGTGACAATAATTTCTTCAGAGCATTACCTCTAAGAGTGCATTAACTTGAACATTTTTGCATTGGGTGTCTCCTTTCAAGGTTCACATTTCAAGCTGAGAGGATGTAACAGGTCTAGCTTGAGTCATGTATCCATCCTTTGGCCAATGCCATGTCAGGTGCTTTCATTAAAGGCTGTGGGCTCTGATGCTTGACAGATCAACCCACAGGCAACTAGAAGGATTGGCCAAGGGAGGCACGTAGTGAAGGAAATAAAAATAATGTTTCAGAATAGCAAAGCATCTGACTGAGGTATAAGGTGAAGGATTAGTCAAAGTTAGGAGGGATAAGGCAGGAGAGAAAGGATGGAAGTTGTTGATGGAAGGCCTTGGCCACCATGTTTGGAATTGGTGATGGAGTCAAGAGCTAGGTTTTAGATAGCACTGGAGGTTTTTGTGGAGGGAATAGTCTGGTTACATCTGTGATTTAAGGACAGTTTTTTAGAAACAGACTAAGGTCATAAAAAGCAAATTTCCAGGAAGGCAATGTGGAAATTAACCCATTGTCATCAAGTTGATTCTGACTCATAGCTATCCTAATAGGACAGAATAGAACTGTTTCATAAGATCTCTAAGGCTTTAAAACTTTGTGTCCACAGACTTTGACATTTTTATCCCTGAGAGTGGTTGGTGGGTTCAAACCACAGACTTTTTGGCTTAGGTGAAAATGAAAACGAAGAGTTAAAATGATATTATTCTTTGTTGTTGTTGTTAAGTGCCGTCGAGTCGGTTCCAACTCATAGCAACACCATTAGGGTTTCTGAGAAGCAGCTGGTGGGTTTGAACTGTCGACTTTGTGATTCGCAGTCCAGTATTGATCCTACAATGCCACACCAGGACTTTTTATTAGACAGAAACAACACAGGATACTGTTATTTTCACTGATTCATGAAGCCAGGGAATGCATTATCTATGCCTTTGAACAGTATTGTAACCAAGGCTGGAGAGAGTAAGGACATGCTCTAGATCTTATGATAGTTAAGAATCAGGTCGTCTTTGTCGGGGGGTTTTCTAATATCTGAGACATTACAGCAGATCCATCTGACCTTGTTTCACTGCCCATCACGTTCTGAAACCTATTTCTTTACCACCAAGAAGATATTCTTTTAAGGCTGTGCCCTTGGATAAATAGCATTAGTATGAGAGTAAATAATAAAGAATCCGCACTCCAATTATACTAAAATGCCCGTCTACAGTAATATTTTCATACCTAACACCATTAACAGTAATTCCTTAATCATATCTAATTTTTATGCAAATTTCTTATCTAACTTCAAAATGGCTTTTGTAAATGCATATATAAGAGGGTGAGTTAAAAATCATCTATACACCAGTCACATTAAAATGCCCATCCACGTCCATGGCTGAAGACAACATCGAGTGTGCATGTGAAATGATTTTGTCAAATAAACAAGTGACAGTAGATTATATGGCAAATTATTTGAAAATCAGCCTTGGCTCTACCTATGAAATAATCCAGGAAAGACTTGGGTTTTGAAAAGTTTGCATGAGATGGGTATCAAAACAACTCATGGAAGAGAATAAACAGAAACATTTGAACTTCTGCAAATAAAATCTG
>NW_006408633.1:6658090-6659532 GCF_000296735.1 Chrysochloris asiatica
ACAGTGCCATACACAGTTATTTTTTACAGGATTTCCAAAACTGTAAATCTTTACGGAAGCAGACTGCCTCATCTTTCTCCATTGGAGTAGCTGATGGGTTCGAACAGCAGACCTAGTTTGTAGTTGGGCGCTTTTTACCACTGTAGCACCTGGGCTCCCTACCTGGCACATAGTAAGTGCTTAGCAATACCGCTATTATTATTATTACGTTGTTATTATCGTATCTAAAACATGGCAGAAGTTGCCTAATAATTCGGTGACATTTCACCTTCGGTGCCATCTAGTGGCGAGGACATTTCAGAATGTTTTATAAACCAAAAACTTCCAAGCTAGTTGCTAATGAGTGGATTCCAATTCATGGTGACCCTATGTGCGTCGGAATAGAACTGTACTCTCTAACTATAGTGTTTTTAATGATTGTGATCTTCTGGACATCCACTGTCCGATCTTTTCTTCTGAAGCACATTTGGGTGAGTTTGAATTACAACCTTTTGGTTTGTGTGCCACCCAGAGACTCCACAGATGACTAAAGGGCCTTCTATTCTGTAGCTGAATGAATTGCTGCTGTTTCCAAAGGCGAGTCTTGGGTTTGCTGGCCAGGATCTGGCTAATTGGTGACTAATTGGTGACCTGAATTGCATAAAGATGGTAGCTTTGTATCTCCAGACAAACAAATCCCACCCATCATGGGGCCTCGTATGCCTTCTTTCCCATAATACTGGCCACACAGGAAAAGTGTTTGTGTCTTCAGTAGGTATAGTAGCCCCTTGGAGTAAAATAGATACAGACTGACTGGGCAGTGTAGTGCTTAGGAATGTGATCATGGCAACTACTGGTGTGAAACTCACTAACTTAGCTGAGTACCTACCTCACAGAATTTCCATGAGAATGCGCACATGTGCTTAGCAGAGAATCTAATGTACAGTTGTTGCTCTTGTTGTTAAGTGCCATCTGATTGGTTCTGAGCCTGTATAGGGTTTCCGAGGCATGGCTAGTGAGCTTGAACCACCGATGTTGCGGTTCAATTGACTTTGCAGTCCAGTTCATTAACGTCCTGCAGTATATACTTGTATTGAGGGAGAATTTCACTCACTCATTCATTACTCAATCATTCATTCACTCATTCAATTGAGTATGTGCCAGAACTGAGTTAGCTAAAACCATGCATAAAACTCATAACTCTTCATAGTTGGGGGGATGGGTTTTAAACAAGTGATTCCCAGGGCAGCTATGCACCACTGAACAAGTTGTAGACTGAACAAAAGACATTGAAAGGAGTGTCATTCACTTCCTTCCTGGGATTCTTCTTTCCATTTCACCCTCCTTCCCTACCCTTTTTGATTTAGTCCCTGTGCATTTGCCATCTGCTTGATCTCTAGTGGCTAACCATTGTATGGCTTGCATACCTCACTATTGTTGTTCTCCCTGTATATCTGTTTCTT
>NW_006408633.1:6660107-6661343 GCF_000296735.1 Chrysochloris asiatica
ATGCCAGTTGCACCTTACATAGCCACTTATGAGCCTTTAAGATCCCAGTCACTCTTCACAAAAATAGGAAGTAGGACATTGTCTTTGTGGACAATGAATGCTAAAGCAATTTGCTAATGGTGTCTCCTGAGACTATGGTCCTGAATCCTCAGGACCAGCAACTGAAATGCCTCTTTGTAATTTTCCAGAAAACACTGTAGCATTATGTTCCTGAATGTTTTACTTGACTTCACAAAGTTCTACCCCAATAATTCATAAAGTTTCTGAGGTCTTGTTGCCTTCAGAAAATTACTCTGGGATATGTATTAGAGAAAGAAGAATTCCCTGGGCTAAGCCCTAACATGGCATCAGGATTGGAGGAAGACTCATTAACAACCTGCAATATGCAGATGTTACAACTTTGCTTGTTGAGACCAAAGAGGACTTAAAATGCTCAAGGATGAAGACCAAAGACTACTACCTTTGGTATGGATTGCACCTCAATGTAAAGAAAGCAAGAATCCTTACAACTTGACCAATAAATAACATCATGATGAATAGAGAAAAGATTGAAGTTGTCAAAGACTTCATTTTGCTTGGATCCACAACCAACATTTATGGAAACAGTAGTCAAGAAATCAAACAATGCATTGCATTAGGCAAATTTGATGCACAAGACCTCTTTAAAGTCTTCAAGAACAAAACTATCAGTTCGGAGACTAAGGTGAGCCTGACCTAAGCCATGGTATTTTCAATTGCTTCCTATGCATGTGAAAGTTAGACAACAAATAAGGAAAACCTTATAAGAATCAATGCATTTGGGAGCATTCCAGTTTGGGTGGTGGCAGAGACAGCCAGGTAGAAAAGTCTCCATGGGGGAGGGATTGAAAATCCAGAGAATCTGCACTCAGGGAACACCAGCACTCTGGATCTACCATAAGGTCCAGGATGTCAGTTTTCTACACTTGCAAGTGAAAAAATCAAGATATAAAGGAAAATACTGTGAGTTAGGAATTGCTGGAGACAGGACTCACTCTGAAGCCTCCCTGCCCGGGAGGAGTTCAGAGGGTGGGGCTACAGCCAGACCAGCACAGGGAACTGGTGCTAAAAGTGGTGCAGTGACATTTGCAAAAGGAGGTGCAGGGGATTCTACACATTTTTTCCTCCTATTCCCTGTCATGCCTTTGCCCTTCAGGCATGTGGGTATGCAACCCTTCCCCCACCAAAAAAAAAAAACCCCACAGTTTTCCCAGGCAC
>NW_006408633.1:6662720-6670078 GCF_000296735.1 Chrysochloris asiatica
TCCATAAATTTAGAAATATCAAAATACTATAGAGCATCTTTCCAGGCCACAATGCTATAAAACTAGAAATCAACAAGAAGACTAAGGAAATAAAATAGAATACATGGAAACTGAACAACACCCTGTTAAAAAGCGACTGAGTAAAAGAAGAAATTAAACGTGAATTCATAAAGTTCCTAGAAAACTTAAAGAGAATGAAAATACAACATACCAAAATCTTTGGGACATGGCGAAAGCGGTGCTGAGAGGACAATTTATTATGATAAATGTGCACATCCAAAAGGAAGAAAGAACCAAAATTAACACATTAATATAGCATCTCCAACAATTAGAAACTGACCAACAGAGAGAAACTACAGTCACCCAAAGAAAAGAAATAATAAAGATAAAAGCAGAAATAAATGAGATGGAAAACAGAAAAACTTTAGAAAAGATCAACAGGACAAGAAGCTGGTTCTTTGAAAGGATTAATAAAATTGACAAACAATTGGTAAACCTAACAAAAGAAAAGGGGAGAATACACAAATAACTCGCTGTAGAAACCACACAGACGATGTCACAATGGTACCAAACGGAATCAAAAGGATAATAACAGAATACTATGAAGAGTTGTACTCAAACAAATTCAAAAACTTAGAAGAGATGGATGCATTTTTTAGAAAAATATGACCTACCAAAACTTACACAGAGTGAAGTAGAAAATTTGAACAGACCCATAACAAAAGAAGAAATTGATTAGGTCATCAAAAAAATTCCCAACCAAAAGAAGCCCAGGCCCAGATGGTTTCACTGGTGAGTTCTACAAAACATTCAGGGAAGAGCTGTCACCAATTCTACTCAATTTATTCCAGAATATAGAAGAGGATGGAAAATTTTCTAATACTTTTTATGAAGCAAGCATAACCCTCATACAAAAGCCAGGGAAGGACATCACTAAGAAAGAAAACTACAGACCAATATCCCTCATGAACATAAATGCAAAAATTCTCAACAAAATCCTAGCCAACATAATCCAGCATCACATCACAAAAATAATGTATCATGACCAAGTGGGTTTCATAAAAGGGATGCAAGGATGGTTCAATATTAGAAAAATAATCAATGTAATCCACCACATGAATAAAAAAAAAGGAAAAGAACCACATGATCATATTGATTGATGCTGAAAAGGCATTTGACAAAATCAACTTTCATTCCTGATAAATAGGAATTGAAGGGAAATTCCTCAATATAATCAAGATCATATATACAAAACCAACAGCCTACATCACTCTCAATGGAAAGAAACTGAAAGCCTTCCCTCTGTGAATGGGAACCAGCTAAGGATGCCCTTTGTCATCATTCCTTTTCAGTATTGTTTTGGGAGTATTAGCCAGAGCTATATGGCAAGATAGGGAAATTTAAGGCATCCCAATTGGCAAAGAGGAACTAAAACTCTCTCTATTTGCAGATGGTATGATCCTATGCACAGAAAACCCCAAAGACTCAGTAAAAAAGCTACTAGACATCATTGGAAGATTCAGCAAAGTGGCAGGGTAAAGATCAATTAAAAAATCAATTGGATTCCTCTATAATAACAATGACAGTGCTGAAAAAGACATTAGGAAAGAAATACCATTTACAATAGCCACCTAAAGGATGAAATATTTAGGCAAGACCAGGCAGTGTTGCATTCTGTTGTGCATAGGGTCCCTGAGTGTGAACCGACTCAACAGCACCTAACAACAAGATTGTTGCTGTTGTTGTTAAGTGCCATCAAGTCGGTTCCAACTCACAGCAACCCTGTATAGCATTTCTGAAGAGCAGATGGTGAATTTGAACCACCGAACTTATGGTTCAAATCGACCTTGGAGTCCAGTGCTGATCCTGTAATGCCACACCAGGAAGAAAAAGCCCTAAATATTTATGAAGGACCTGGTTAAGGGCTTTGAAGAGACGAGAAGCTACATTTTGTCTCTTGGGAAAGGAATATACAATTTGGGCACAGTATACACAATTTGATAATATGCAAAGTAACTTAATATAGAATTTAATATAATACAGCAAAACGGAATGTAATATTATATAGATGAAATATTTAGTATTATATTGAATAATCAGAAATATGTGTTCTTTTTACAATATAAACAATAAAGAAGTAAATCCCAAACAGTTCTTCCATCTGTGAACCTACACAGAAGACAGAATCTTTTGGGACTTTAAGGTGGGGACGAGGAGCAACGGTTGTTCAGTGGTAGAACTCTTTTATCTTCCATGAGGAAGACCTGGCTCAATGCCCAGCCAGTGCATCTCATGTGCATCAGAGGCTGGCTTGTTGCTATGATGCTAGCAAGAAAGGACTGGCCACTTCTTCTGACAATTAGCTAATGAAAACCTTACAGACCACATGGTCTGATCCATACTGATCATTAGAGCAGGACTGGGAAGTTTTTCTTTCTGTTGTTTGTGGGATTTCCATGAGTTCTGACCAATCTGGGAGTCTACAAATAACAACAAGTGGAGACAAATCTATGGAGAGGAACCTACTGAAATCTATGTGGAGAGAGTGGAGTAAGATTTTTCCATGTATCAAAGTAGAACATGCATTTACCCAAAGAGGCCCTGAAATCTAAAGACTTGAAACTCATTTCAAATATCCCCTAACGAAACATTGCTTGTGAACCTCTGAATGGCTACAATGATAGGATGTATTGATTTTGTGCCAGACATTGTGCTAGGAATGTACTGCCCAGACCTCATTTAACCATTACCACCACCACCAGGTCGATAAGAAAAGTTTTGGTGGCAAGACTCCTCCTGTTGTCACTTTTGCAAAGTTCAGTGACTCTTTTCTTCCTGGGCCTGCCATTCCTACATCAGTGCTGTTTATTGAAGTTCCTGAATAGAAGCACTTTCCTTGACCCTACTTGCCAGCATGTTTCATAAATTAGTTTTCCTTCGTATAGGTGTGTTCTGCAGACCCTGGAGAGTAATTGAAAGGTGAATTTTATAATAGTTTCTATTAGTTTGGAGTCTCAGGGTCAGAGTCTTTTAACAAAATCTTTTTTTTTTTTTTTCAATTTCCTTCCCATCCTCCTTTGTTAAGTGTTTTTGCAAAAAATATTTCTGTTTATACACTGCTGGCAGGGTGGGAACAGAATATTTCCTAGATAGTTTTTGTTTTGTTTTGTCTTAAACTTAAAACATTTTGGCTTAAAACATGTTTTTGTCTTTTAAAATTAGGATCATCATTTTCATTTTGTGCTATAGAAGGAATATCCATGTGATTATTAACTGTTGATTCTTAGTTGGTGCTCCCTGAACTTTTAGAATTCTTTAAAATCTTATTCCTCTTTATCTTTAGACAGGTATCTTCATTACATGTGTCAGATATGGGAATATGTCTGTCATCTAAAACTAAATGTTTGAAAAAGCAGGAGGTAGGAGACATATAAAAAAGATAATCCCATTTATATAAAAAAGTATACACATATTATTGTTGTTAAGTTCCGTTGAATCGATTCCAGCCCATAGTGATCCCATGTAGGGTTTCCAAGAAACTGCTGGTGAGCTTGAACCACTGACCTTGCAGTTCAAACCAACTTTGCAGTCTAGCACATTAACCCACACTGGGACTCCTTACACATATAGAGGTTGTATATATAAGTTTTCATATAAAATGGAAATAAAATGGATAAACAAAATCCTATTGGAAGAGTTATCTCTGGGGAAGTAGAATTTGATGGAGTATAGTGGGGAGAGTTATAAATTTTTACTTTACAGATGCTTATAATACTTCATGGAGTCCTGGTGTGGTGCTGTGGGTTAATGTGCCAGACTGCAAAGCCGCTTGACCTGCAAGGTCAGTGGTTCAAGCTCATCAGCTGCTCCTTGGAAGCCCTATACAGGGTCACTATGTGTCAGAACAGATTCAACGGCACTTAACAACATAGTATTTTATATTACCAACTGCCATGTTATGTTCACTATCAGTTTTAGGAAGGAATGGGAAAATGTTATAATGAATGAAGTCAATACCTATTATAAGGAAGGAAATGAGAGCCATGTTGAATCTGTAATTCTGGACTTATGATTCTGTGATATATAATTTCTAACTATTGATTCTGTAAAGACTGAAGTCAATCTACTTTTTAGGGTTGCGGGGGGCATTGTTAGTGTTCCTACTTCTGATGGCTCGCTTACACAGGCACAGGAAGCTGAAGGAGTAATCAGACTGTAAAACCTCCCACCAGAAAGGAGATTGTAATTTCAGCTACAGACTAAGTAGATAACAGACGGCTATTCACTAGTCAGAAAGATAAGGGAATGAGCTTGATTCCTCATTAAAAGCTTCATGGTTTAAGTCTTAAAGTAAAAAAAAAAAAAAAATGTTCTGGGTCTTTGCTTATTAACTTACATAAACAGGGTGACGTGCCCTGGGGAGGATGGAAACTCTTGGTGTGACCTATAATTAGAAAATTTCCACCCAGAGAATAAAAACAGAGGTTGTGTGCCACTTCCTGACCCCATCACCCAGAGAGGCTCAACCATTGGTGGGAGACAGATAAGAAAACACCAAGGAAAGGCAGCACAAGCCAGGCTGCTGGTTTGCTCTTATGGCAACAGCCTGGGATCAGTGAATGGAATAATTGATATCATCTCTAAAGCAACAGTAAGAAGAAATAGCATCACTTTCACAACCACATTAATAAAAGAATACAACAGGATTCCATGTTGTATCAGTTAAAGGACTTTCACATTGTAGTTGCTAATACAATCACCTGAGATTACCCACCATTTACATTAGATAATAAAGGTCTGGGTTGGTATTAAGGATTAAATTATGTCCTCCTAGTGCTATGGGTTAATGTGTCACACTGCAAAGTTGTGTGAACTGCAAGGTTGGTGGTTCAAGCTCACCAGCGGCTCCTTGGAAACCCAATACAGGGTCACTCTGGGTCAGAATCGACTCAACGGCACTTAACAACAAAAGGTAGGTTAAAGTTTTTTTCTAACCCCTGTATTGAGTTAATATGTTGTTTAGAGATAGGGGGTTTATTTTGTTATGTTAATGAGGCCATTACCAAGTAGGGAGGCTCCTAAACCTAATTACTTTTATATGATGTCTTATAAAAAGGAGCTCTGGTAGTGTAGTGGTTACGAATTGGGCTGCGAACCAAAAGGTCAGCAGTTCGAAACTACCAGCTGTTCCGCGGGAGAAAGATGAGGCTTTCTACTCCCGTAAAGATTTGCAGCCTCGGAAACCCTGTACAGGGTTGCTATGGGTCGGAACCGACTCCACGGCATATAACAACAACAACATAAAAAGAGCAGAAGAGACACAGATCCCAAGGAATGCCAAGGAACACCCAGAGATCACCACAGAATGACCCTCACCTTGTGTCCCCAAACTCACTTAACAAACAAGTAATATAGCAGCATCCTGACTGCATTTAATCCAGGGATCATGTCACAGCCTGGTGTTTCTAGTGTGGAACTTGTCATTGTGATCAGTGCATTCAATGTCTATGAGATACAACAGAGGTGTCAGCAGCCTACAAAACTCTTGCTATCACCAACTATATGCCCCTCACACAGGAACTGTCTAGTGCGGAGAAAAACCGGAGTATATATAAAAAAATTAGATGACGGATCTGATTTTATAACATTTTAAATTATAACACAAAGACATATTTAACATACGTAACAACAGCCATAGAGCCCACACCTGGATTTGGACTTCCAGACTCCAAAGCTATGAGACAATAAATTCTTATTCTTTAAAACCACCCACGTGTGGAAGTTTTCGTTGTGGCTGCACTAGTTAACTAATATGATACGCTAGTTTCACTTCAGAGTCCTGGTGTGGTGCTGCAGGTTAATGTGCTGGACTGCAAAGACGGTTTGAGCCACAAGAGTGTTGGTTTAAGCTCACTAGCCGCTCCTCGGTAACCTGATAAAAAGTCACTCTGAGTCAGAACCGACTCGTTAGCACTTACCAAACAAGTTCTACTTCACCACTTCTGGTAATTTTTTCAAGTCTTTTCACTTTAGGCAATCCCTGAGCCTCAGTATCCTGAGTACCCTGTCTACTCAGCTCCTATGGCTATTGTAGAGATCCTACCTGACATGTGAAATGCTTGTTGAAGGGGCTGGAAGAGACACAGAGAAGCACTTAAAAAGTTGTACTAGTAAATCAGTTTCTATCAAGTCAATTTCAACTCACGGCAACCCACGAATGTTACAGCAAAACTGTGCTCCATAGGGCTTTCAACCGCGGATTTTTCTGAGGTAGATTGCCAAGACTTTTTTTTTCTAAGGAGCCTCTGGTGGTCTTGAACCTACAAACTTTCAGTTAGCTATCAAGTGAGTTAATCATTTGGACCAGAGCTGCACAGACCCTAACAAATGCTGGCTGTTGTCATATATGTTAAATATGTCTTTGTGTTATAATATAAAGTGTTATAAAAAAAAGGATCGGTCATCTAAAGTAGAGTGTTTTATATATTCTTTGGTTTTTCTCAGGGATAAATAATTCCTGTGTGAGGGGCATACAGTAGGTGATAGCAAGAGTTTTGTAGGCTGCCTTCACCTCTACTGTGTCTCATAGACATTGAATGCACTGATCACAATGCCAAAATCTACACTAGAAACAGCAGGCTGTGACATGATCCCTGGATCCAATTCAGTCAGGATGCTGTTATATCACTTGTTTGTTAAATGAGTTTGGGAAAACAAAGTTACTGTTTTGAGTCTCTACCTGATCCTGCTGAGGTGCTGCAGCATAAGCACTGAACTGCAAGGATGGAGGTACAAACTTGCCAGCTGCTCCTTGGGAACGCTATACAGCGTTACTGAGTCAGAACTGACTAAATGGCACTTAACAACAACAACAAAATGAAGATACAAATAATGACACTGGTGGCTTGTTGGATGTTGTTGTTATTAAGTGCCATCGAATCAGTTCCAACCCATGGCGACCCTGTATAGGGTTTCCAAGGAGCGACTAATGAGCTTGAATTGCTGACCTAGCAATTTAAACTGACTTTGCAGTCTAGTGCATTAAAACACAGCCCCACACCAGGGTAAGTTCCATGAATCAACAGAATGGTGAACTATATGAAGACAAGGATTACATTCCACACAGTGGCTAGAATTTAGCAGGTGCTGAATTAATGTTTGTTGTTGTTCTTAGGTGCCATCACGTTGGCACTGACTCATAGCGACACTATGTACAACAGAACAAAACACTACCCGGTCCTGCTGGTCCTGGGACAATCTCACAATTGTTGCCACACTTGAGCCCACTGATGTTGTCACTTGGCCAATCCATCTTGCAGGGGAGGTGGGTGTATTCCTCTTTTTCGCTGACCCTCCCA
>NW_006408633.1:6673208-6678583 GCF_000296735.1 Chrysochloris asiatica
ACTCATTTCCCGGCATTATATCTGACAGTGTTTCTCTGCTATTCATAAGGATGTCAGTGACTAAAAACACTACTCATCTGTCAATTTGTCTTGCTGTGGTGGCTTGTGAGTTTCTGTGATTCTGGAAGCTATGCCATGGGTATTTTAAATACCAGCAGGGTCACCCATGGTGGACAGGTTTCCGATGGGCTTCCAGACGAAGACAGACTAGGAAGAAGGAGTGATGAACTACTTCTACATATTTAGAATTAATGTCAATGGAATAAAAATATATTTTCTTTGAAAATGAAAATGAAAATGAACCCTAGAACCAAGACTAGCACGTAATAGTTTCTAGTTTTGGTTAAAATTTTCCAATATCTTTTTGTTTTTCCTTGGTCATAGTGGTGGTTATGTACTGCTGAGTTAGTTCTGACTCCTGTACAGAATTTTCAAGGAGCAACTGGTAAGTTTGAACAGCTGAACTTGTGGTTCAAACTGACCTTGAGGTCCAGTGTTTTTCCTATAGTGCCACTAGGAATCCATAATTTCTTTAACAGGGAAAGTCACTAATTAACTGAATGACTTTAAACAGATCTCTTAACATCTACAGATTTCCCTCTCGATTTGTACAAAAAGTGAGATTAGTCTCTACTTTCTACTCTGTGTAATAGAAGGTGACTGTTTTCAAAACTCCAATCCACCCTCAAAGGAATCTACCACCAGTGAATTAGTTACAGCCTTGAAACTTGGCTTAAAGGCAGTTGGAGTTTTTGTTTTAAACCCTTATCATTTTAGCTAGCTTTAACTTTCTACAAAAATGTTTTCGTTCTCCCTAGATAGTTCTGGTTGATGTCTGGTTTCTTGCTATCCATTTTTGTTGGTGTGTTTGTTACTCTCAAAAGAGTCTAAGATAACTTTATATGGCCCTACAACTATGAATGACAAGGAAAACGGACTGCCTGGCAAGTAGTAGTCTCCTTGTGCTCTAAACGTACTGCTAGAAACTGAAGTCTCAGAGAAGCTCCATCATTTACAGAGATCTGGAACCATACCATCCGAGGACCAACTTAACAATGAGGGATGTTTAGCCCAGGAGGAACATGGTTTTGTTGTTGTTATGTGCTATGGAGTTGGTTCGGACTCATAGCGACTCTGCATAGGGTTTCCAAGGCTGTAAATCTTTACGGGAGCAGAAAGCCTCGTCTTTCTCTCATGGAACAGCTGGTAATTTCAAACTGCTGATGGTGAGTTTAGCAGCCTGATTCATAACCATTACACTACCAGAACTCATAGCTGACTTTAAATGCTTGAAAAACTATAAAAATTCTTTAGAATAGTACCAGAAGGTCTTGTTAGAGACTCACCATGAGAAGCATGCTAGATTAATCCTGGCCCATTCATGCAGTAATAAAACCCCATGAGTCAGATATGGGAATATGTCTACAGTACAGTATTAATTGTTTTAAAAGCTGATGGTAGAGACTATATAGATTATTATCATATTTATATGAATGCACACATACAAACATACACCTGATATGATGCTCTGGGTTAATGCACTAGACTGTAAAGTTGGTTTGAATTGCAAAGTCTGTGGTTCAAGCTCATCAGTCGCTCCTCAAAAACCCTATATAGAGTTGCTGTGAGTTGGAACTGTACATAGACCAAGATAACATAACATTAGAACAGAACAAGGGAACACTGAATTGTATACAATAAGGAAAAAGTGTTGTATTCTTTCACCATGTTTATTCAGTATGTATGTTGAGGAAATAATACGAGAAGATGGACTACATGAAGAAAAACATGGCATCAGGATTGGAGAAAGACTCACTAACAACCTGCGATATGCAGATAATACAACATTGCTTGCTGAAAGTGAAGAAGACTTAAAATACTTACTGGTGAAGATCAAAGATCACAGCCTTTGGTATGGGTTGCACTTAAATGTAAAAAAACCCAAAAGTCCTCACCAGTGGACCAGTAAATAATATCAAGATCAATGGAGAAAAGATTGAAGTTGTCATAGACTTCATTTTGCTTGGATTCACCATTAACACTCACAGAAGCATTAGTCAAGAAACCAAATGAATATTGCAATAGGAAAATCTGCTGTACAAGACCTCTTTATAGTGTTCAAAAATAAAGATGTCAGTTTAAGGGCTAAAGCGCCCCTGACCCAAGTCATGGTATTTTTGGTACGTCATGTGCATGTGAAAGTTGGGCAATGAATAAGGAAGACCATAGAAGAATCAATGCATCTGAATTATGGTGTTGGAAAAGAATATTGAAAGTACCACGAACTGCCGGAAGAACAAACCAATGCAGATTGGAAGAAGTACAGACAGAAAGTTTTTTTGAAGCCAGGATGGCTGGACTTCATCTTCCTGCTTCAGACATGTTATCAGGAGGGACTAATCCCTGGAGAAAGACATCACGCTTGGTAAAGTGGAAGGTCTGTGAAAAAGAGGAAGACCCCCATGAGATGTATTGGCACAGTGGCAGCAGCCATGGGTTTAAGTGCAAAGATTGTGAGGTAGGCACAGGGCTGGGCATTGCTGCTTTCTATTGTGTTTAAGGTCACTGTGGGTTAGAACCGACTTCACAGTACCTAACAACAATTGCAAAATAGGCACACACACACACTTGGGAAAAAGGTAAGACTTTCTACTCCCCAAAAGAGTTACAGATTTGGAAACCTTATACAGGGTGACTCTGAGTCAGAACCAACTCAAAGGTACTAACAACAACACACATACACATATGTATATATATGACTTAGAAAATGTGTAAGTACTTGAAATAGACCATTGTTAAGACGGATTTTTTTTTGGGGGGGGGCGGGAAGAAATATCTGTTGAAACATAATAGATGTGCTTTAACATTTTACTTTACAAAGTTTTATAATACTTTATATTATAAGTGTAATATGAAATAATACACACAAAAAGCTTTTCTTACAACAAATGGGAAAGTTGTAATGAATGAAATGAATTTGGTAATGTAAGGAAAAGAATTAGAACCATTAACACACAAAGAAAAAAAGTGAGTTCCTCTTCTCTGGAGATGTCCAAGCAGAGGTTGAAGAACAACTTGTCACAGTTGCTAGGAAACTCATATTTGATGGAGTGTTGGGTTAGTCATCTGGAAGATTTCTCCATCCTATTGCTTTTGGAAATTCCAGGAGGTAAAACTATTTTTTGTGGATACACTTACAATTGTTTTAAATGATAATCTTGAGTCTAAAAGTAGGAATTATATTGAAATTATTACAACTACCCATGTTCCTGAATGGTGCAAACAATTTACATGCTTGGCTGCTAACTGATGAGTTGGAAGTTTGAGTCCTCCCATAGCCCCTTAAGGAGCTCTGGTAGTGTAGTAGTTATGAATCGGGCTGCTAATCTTATGGTCAGCAGTTCAAAACTATCAGATGTTCCTCAGGAGAAAGATGAGGTTTTGTGCTCCAGTAGAGATTTACAGCCTCGGAAACCCTGTACAGGGTTGCTATGAGTCAGAACCGACTCCACAGCACATCACAACAACAACAATATACCCCTTGTAAATAGGATCTGGAAGTCAACTTCTGAAAGCACAGTTGTGTTTTGATACACATAGCATTGTTAGAAGTTAGAGTCAATTCAGCAACAGGTTTATCAGTGTTACCACTACCCCCTGATGGAAGACTTCCTCTGCTTCATGATCTTGTTGTTGTTAGGGGATATTTTCCTGAGTGGCTCCTCTGTTGTGGATGTTGTGCTTTACATTAATTTACATTCCATTTACATACATTTACATTCCATTAATTTTCACAACAGTATATGATAAACATGATTATTATCATTTCCATTTTAAAGATGATG
Organism: Chrysochloris asiatica; assembly: GCF_000296735.1. NCBI lineage: Eukaryota > Metazoa > Chordata > Mammalia > Afrosoricida > Chrysochloridae > Chrysochloris > Chrysochloris asiatica. Next base: position 6,677,054 of record NW_006408633.1, read on the forward strand.
AGGAAATTGGGGCTAAAACAGGTAAAGCAACTTATCCAAGGTTGAAGAGTTAATAGTATTCTGGAAAGTTTGAATGTTAACTCCCCAAGATCCATTTGATCCTTCTTTAATTATATACAGAAATGTGGCCTTGGGAATTAACTCCTTTCTAAAACATTCAAGCACTAACTTCCTGTCTTACTGTAACTGATGTGATGATTTAAAACTCATTTATCTTTCTGAGGAAATGACCTTTGCTCTGATGAGCCCATGGCATCCTACTTCCTGGGTGGGTGGGTGGGTGGGAATCTCCAGGGGAGTGTGTGGATATTTAGGAAGTCATAGGATGCAAAAACAAAGATGCCAGCAATAATTCCTCCTAAGGCTGAAAATTAAGTTGCATTCTGCCAGAAGACTATGGTCTTCAAGCCAAGCTATTGTTATTGAGGAGGGATTTTCTAAATTCCTTAATTTGCCTCAAAATACATAAAAGAAAAGGCTTGGGTGGCCTTGAGTTCTCAATTAAGGATGGGAAGCCAGGTTACCAGGCGCACTGCTTTGCAGTATAATATTGTGTAATAAATGAATACGCCTTCCTTTCCAATCTAGAAGGAGTCGGTTCCGACTCATAGTGACCCTGTACAGGGCTTCCGAGGCTGGAAATCTTTACGGGAGCAGAAAGCCTCATCTTTCTCCTGCGGAACAGCTGGTAGTTTCGAACTGCTGACCTCGCAGCTTGCAGCCCGATTCATAACCACTATGCTACCAGAGCTCCTTATGTAGGAAAGAGAAAGGGAAGATGTGAGAGGGAGGGTCTGGGCCTGTCTTCATTTGAATGGAAACTTCCTAGGCATGATGTGTATTAAAACCAGTCAGGGAGCTGAGGATTGCAGTCTTTCCATGCTTCTTGTGCAGAACTTGGGAAAATCATAATCACCCAATATAGAAAATTCTGGAGAAACTTGATTGTGCAAAGTTTCTAGATGGACTAGGACTTCTAGTTTCCTGAGATGTTGAGGCTGGAGTGACAAGGATTTCCAAGAACAATGGCCTAGACTCTATAATAGGTCAAAGAAGATAGTGGAGTGAGCAAGACTGGCTTATACCCCTGCCTTCTCAGGCTTTCATGTGAACTTGGGGACTGTATCACTGGAACAAGTAGAGACTGGGCTTCTGTAAGATTCCTAAAGTCAGAAAGTTAAGAGAGGAATATTTGTATAAGTCCCTGAGGACCATTGAAGGCCCCAAGGTCAAGGCAAGGCAACCTGAGCTCATCAAAGATCTGACAAGGTTACAGAGCCCCTGCTTACCCAAACCAGGAAGAAGAGAAGCCACCCTACTTTCTTCACACATTCAGACCCCATCCAGATCTTATCCAGACCCCAGCTAGTAAAGGAGGGGACTGATGACCTAGAGGGCTGAGATAGAGCGTTATCTAGAGTCACACTAACCAACATAACATTCTGTGAAGATGAGAAAGTTCTAACTGTGCAATGCACTAGCCATGAGACACATGTGGTTATTAAACACTTAACATGTAGCTAGTGATAC
>NW_006408633.1:6679828-6680779 GCF_000296735.1 Chrysochloris asiatica
GGGCTTATAAAAAGGACAGGTTTGTTACAAATCAAATCAAATATTGTTTATCTGTGTATCCAATTGTTATATTTGTGAGCCCCTCTACCTTATTGTACCTATGAATATTTGTTCATTGTTAAAATTCTTAAAAATACAGACGAGCTAAAGGGAAAAGGAATGTCATGGATTAAATTTCTCTCCCTACAAGAGTAGTTGTGTGTGTCAACTTGTTTGGGCCATGATTCTCAGTGGTATGGGAGTTCTATGATGTTGCAACTTGGTAGTTACATATTGATGTAATCGTCCTCCATTGTGTGATCTGATGTAATTAGCCAATGAACAGGAAGGGGATTAAGGTGGGATGCAACATCATTACAGATCTTACATCACAGACCTGATCAGATGCAAGGAGAGTTACCCTGGGATGTGGCCTGCATTATCTTTATTTTACAAGAGATAAAAGGTAAGAGAATTGAGTAGATAAGGATGTACTTTAGTACTTTTAAGAAAGAAAATCCCAAAGTGGAGCATGTCTTTTAGAACAAAAACCCCTGTCCTGAGAGCCACCTAGACCCAGGCAAAGATTGGTGTCAAGACACGTGGAGATCTCCAAGGAATTCCAGGCCCACAGATGTTGAAAGGAGACAAGGACTTTCTCCTAGAGAGAGAGAAAAAAAAATATTCCTCTTGAGATGGCACCATGAATTCAGACTTCTAGCCTCATGAACAGTGAAAGAATAAACTTCTGTTTGTGAAAGTCATCCACTTGTGTTATTTCTCTTACAGCAGTACTATGACAATATCTAAAACATGTTCAAGGTCTCAAGTTTATTCTGTTTAACTTCTTGAGGTATCATTGCAGTGTTTTTCTAAATGACAGCATCATTTTACAATTCTATTACCAGTGCTTGGTGGTGGTTATATGCATGGAGTCAGTTCCGACTCATAACGACCCTGTATCAGGGTTGC
>NW_006408633.1:6700141-6701831 GCF_000296735.1 Chrysochloris asiatica
GCCACGACACATAACCACCACCACCATGAGTCAGAACTGACTTGACGGCACTTAACAACAATAACAATTTTGTGAAACTTAATTTGTATAACCAGTTCTCTAATAGACATTGAGGTTACTTCTTTTCTCTGGTGGTTGGTTGTTGTGTGGAACCAGTTTCGACTCATCGCGATCCTGTATAGATTTTCTAAGGCTGTGTGGCACTGAGGGTTAATGTACTGGTCTTCTAAGTTATTTTGAACTACCAGTTCAAACTCACCAGTTGTTCCTCAGAAACCCTATTCAGGGTCGCTATGGGTTGGAACTGACTTCATGGCACGTAACAACAACAAATCTTTATAGAAGCAGAAAGCCTCATTTCCCTGTGGAGCAGCTGGTAGATTCAAACTGCTGACCTTTTGGTTAGCAGCTCAACTCATAATCCACTATGCTACCAGAGCTCTTTATTTCTACTATTTACGTATATATACTTAATTCTTTTTTGTTCAAATGATGCTATAATAAACAATTTTGTATATTTAATACTTATTAAATTATATTTTTATTGCTATGTGCTGGTTCTAACTCACAATGACCCTGGATAGGGTTTCCAAGGAGCCACTGGTGGGTTTGAACAGTCAACATTGTGGTTAGCAGTCCAGTACTTTTCCAACAGTGCCACACCAGTACACCTTACTTTTTCCAATAGTTTTATTATCTATGAGAGTATAACTGTTGGAAAAAGTTAAAAAATAACATTTCTAGTTCAAAGAATATCTGCATGAGGTATCATCTCACCCCACCATTAACAGCAAAGTTGAAAAAACAAAACAACCAATGCTGATGAGGGTGTTGGAAAGACTGGGATCCTACACTGCTCATGGGACTATAAAATGGTTCACCTGCTGTGGAAAACTGTAATGTTTTCCCAAAAACTTGGAAATAGCAGTATCATGTTGTTGTTATGTGCCATGGAGTCAGTTCCGACTCAGAACAAACCCTCTACAGGGTTTCTGAGGTTGTAAATCTTTACGGGAGCAGAAAGCCTCATCTTTCTCCCATGGAACAGCTGGTATTTTTGAACTGCTGACCCTGAGGTTAGCAGCCCAATTTGTAACCACTACGCTACCAGATCTCCTTTCATATGACCCAGTAATTCATCTCTTTGGTATATTTCCTCAAGAAATAAGCAATGTCATGAATACATAAATAGATGCACACCCATGTTCAGTGCAACACTATTCATAATAGTAAAAAGATGGAGACAGCTTAAATGACCATCAGTGGAGGAAGAATGAATAAACTTTGGTATCTACACACAATATTACACAACATTGAAGAATAACAATAAATCCATGACACATCTCATAATGTGGATGAACCTAGAGGACAGTATGCTGAGTGAAAATAGTCAATCACAGAAGGATGAACATTGTATGAGTCAAGCTGTAGGGTAAGTATTGGACCACTAACTACAAGGTCAGCAGTTCAAACATACTAGCTGCTTCTTGGAGACCCTATACAGGGTCACTGTGAGTAGGAACTAACTCAATGGCACTTACTACAACAACAAAAGGATTTCATGCCGATAGAAACATTCTTTGATGAGTATTCGGGGTGGGAAAGAGGGAAGAGTAAATCACTGGTTAGAGGGTAGACACATGTTAATTTATGTGGCTGTTGTTGCTGTTAAATGCCATTGAGTTGGTTC
>NW_006408633.1:6702403-6709274 GCF_000296735.1 Chrysochloris asiatica
TGGCAGTGCATGACACTTTTAATATTCTCCTCCGACACCATAACTCAAATGCATCAATTCTTCTACATTCTTCTTTATTCACTGTCTAACTTTCACATGCATACGAGGTCATTAAAAATACCATGGTTGGGTCAGGCACACCTTAGTCCTCAGACTGACATCTTTGCTCTTGAACACTTTAAAAAGGTCTTGTGCAGCAGATTTGCCTTATGCAATATGACATTTGATTTCTTGACTGCTGCTTCCATGCTTCTGGTAACCACTACGCTACCAGAGTTCCTTATTAGCATGTTTATTTAACTCCCACTAACAAAATGTATTATCAAATATTTTTATCTTTGTCAATCAGATAGGTAAGTCTAGAAGACCATTATTATTTGGCTATTTTAGGCATCTGATTACCTTTGTTTAAAACAGATCTAAGAATCATGTAAGGTCATAACCTAATATGACTCTTCTATTTATATTCCTCCATTCTGTGATATATTGTAAATCCTGTAATTATGGTCCCATTTTGGAGTGAGTTATTAATGAGGCAGGATTAAGGTGGTATTAAAGTGGGATTAAGGATTAAGAATTCCCCCACACCTCATATGTATGTAAAGAATGGATGCATTTTAATTATGGTGTTGACAAAGAATATTGAAAGTACCATGGACTGCCAGAAGAACAAATAACTCTCTCTCTGAAGAAGTACAGCCATAATGTTCCTTAGAAGCCAGGATAGTGAGACATACTTTGGACATGTTGTTAGGAAGGACCAGTCCCTGGTGAAGGATATCATGCTTGGTATAGTGGAGGGTCAGTAAAAAAGAGGAAGACACTCAATGAGATGGACAGACACAACGGCAACAACAAAGTTCTTAAACATAAGAATTGTAAGGATAGTGCAGGACCGGACAGTGCTTTTTCTGTTGTGCACAGGGCCACTATGAGTTTGAACTGAATCTATGGCACCTAACAATAACAACAATAAACATAAAGGATTAAAGGGGGATTAAGAAGTGAGGATTAAGGTGGCTATGGGTCAGAACTGACTTGACACCACTTAACAACAACAACAACAACAACAACTTGTAGGACAAGTACTGGACTGCAAGGTTGGCAGTTTAAATACATCAACCACTCCTTGGAAACCCTATACAGGGTGGCTATGCGTTGTAACGGACTCAATGGTACTTAACAACAACAAGGATTAAAGATGTCCTCACTTTACTAGGTGTGACTAAAGTTACCAGCTTTAGTTTTCTTTGGGAGTATGGTCTGAATCCAACGTAGGATTGCTTTGCATCTCTTGTTCTGAAACTTGCATCTGGCTCATGATGTCTGACCTCCAGTATTTGGTGAGTCACCTGAGCTGACTCACCAGCTCTTGCAACCTTATGCAGTAACAGCCTGTTGTCTGAGCTGCTGATTTGGGTTCCGCACCCTGAGACTATATGAGTGATAGAATCCTCCAGAGTAATGTCTGAACTATGGATTTGAGACTTGCCAACTATAAGGGACTTAGGTGGAACTCATTTCACAAATGTGAACTCATTTCACATTTCCCTGACAGTTTGTGACTTCTACTGTGAGACACTACAATCTATTGCAGAACCCTGGGATGTGAGGGAGCAGAGGAGTGGTGGTTGATTGATTTCAGGGATTATGGAATGGTATATCATATTGGAAAGGAGTGCTGGTATCATAGTAGATTACAAACTGGGCTTCTAACCACAAGCTAAGTAGTTCAAATCTACCCATATTTCCATGGGAGAAAGATAAGACTTTCTGCTCTCATAAAGATTTATAGCCTGAGAAACCCTATACAGTGTTGCTATAAATTGGAACTGAATCAGTGGCACACAGCCACCACCATCACCACCATAGCATATTGGAAAAGTCAGACATTTGGGATATCTTTAACCTCACTTGTGTTAATACTTCTGAAAGAAATGCTTCTTGAAATAACTATTATTTTTCACATAGTAAATATGGTCTTCAAATAATTTTAATGCTTTCTCATTTCATTCTTTCAATAACCCAGTGATATAAATAAACATTTTATCTGGAAGCTAACTAAGCAGGATAGGACGGGAAATCAACGTTTGTGTGTTTAAATCCTTTGTATCTATAAACCAGTGTAATGCTCAAGACTATATGGAAGTATGCTTAATAGATTTTATTATACCCATTTTACAGATGAGAAAACTGAGACTCAGCATATTCAAGTGATTCGTCTGAAATCAAGTAAATAAAGTGATAATTGTTCAACTCTGCAAAGTTAAGCTCAACTGCAATTCAACTACTTTACTAGGTGTGTGAATTTAGACAGGTGTATAAATATATAAAATGTGGAAATTAAAAGTATATGCCTTATGGGGAGGGGTCAAAATTAATCAAGATGTTGTTGTTGTTGTTAAATGTCATTGAGTGAGTTCCGACTCATAGGGACCTGGTATAGGATTTCCAAGGAGTGGCTGATGAGCTTGCACCACCGAACTTGTGATTCAAACTGACCTTGCAGTCCACAGCATTGACCCGCAGTGCCACACCAGGATAACGAGATGTGTTGTTGTTAGGTGCCATCGAGTCGGTACCAACTCATAGCGACCCTATGCACAGAATTCTATCATGTGACCTCTAGCATCATTTCTATCACCAAGGCCATATTTTCCAACTACTGATCCTTCCTCTTTGTTTCCAACTTTGCATTCCAATAACCAGTGATTATCAATGTATCTTGATTGCATGTTTGATCAATTTCAGATTGAAGAAGTTGGTAGAATTCTTCTATATCATCCTCATTAGCTTTAGTGGGTGGGTGTGTAAATTTGTATAATAGTGGTATTAACTGGTTTTTCCTCTAGGCTCATGGAGATTATCCTATGTGTTGTACCTCATGATAGATCTTGATATGTTCTTTTTGACAATGTATGCAACACCATTATTCTTCCATTTGTCATTCCCAACATAGTAAACCATGTGGTTGTGAGATTAAAAATGGCCAATACCAGTCCATTTCAGCTCATTAATGCCTAGGATATAGATGTTTATGCATTCCATTTCATTTTTGACAATTTCCCATTTTTCTAGATCCATACTTCGTACATTCCATGTTCTGATTATTAGTGGATATTTACAGCTGTTTCTCTTCATTTTGAGTTGTGCCCCATCAGCAAATGAAGGTCCCAAGGGCTTTACTCCTGAGGGTTTTACTCCATTCACATCATCACAGTCAACTCTACTTTGAGGAGGCAGCTCTTCCTCAGTTACATTTTGAGTGACTTCCAATCTGAGGGACTCATTTTTGGACACTATAGTGTTTCTTTGCTATTCATAAGGTTTTCAGTGACTAAATATTTGGCAGTAGTTCATCTCTCCTTCTTCCTAGTTTGTCTTCGTAGGGAAGCTCATCTGAAACCTATGCCATGGGTATTTTAAATAACAACAAGATTCCAATATAGTGTATATAAATACTAGCAAAGCAAACTCTTAAACATATGTTGTGTGTGTGTCTCTCTTTGTTTTATGTGTGTGAAAGAGAGAGAGAACCAAGAGTCAAACCCAGGTTTTTGGTTTCCTGAGCTCTCTGTCCCTTCATCTGAAGCAGCAAGATATGCCCTGGACTGCTAACTCCAGCTGAGCTGTTGAAATGCATGAGCTGCTCCTAGAAAACCCTATACAGGTTATTATGATTATGATCTGACTCGATGGCACTTATTAACAATAACAAGTAACTCAGTTCCTCCTGGGCAATAGGACTCATTTTTTGTAGGACCCATTTTTTATCTTTGTGTGAGTTGGGGGAAGGGCAGGGGAAAGGAATGGAACAAAGAGAAGACATTTCCGGTTCTTTGAGCGCCTGGTGCCTCCCCTTAACTTGGAATGAGTTGATTCTCACTGTAACAAAACATCTTCAAATGGGTCATCGGGCATGAATACTCATGAGTCTTCCTTGAAGACTTGCAGCAAAATCAATGTGTAAACTGTATGGATAAGTGAATGAGAGCAGCAACTCTCACACGTGCTGGCAGACTCTCTTGGAAACTGTCTGTTGATTAGGTCAGGCAAGTGGTGTATGTTGATGATCCAAAATCATGTTGATAATTATATTACAGTAAAACGACAATTGTGAAACTGAGCAGAACCCTGTATAGGTTTGTAATGGTCTTTATTCTTTGCCTTTTGAAAAAATGACAGGAAATAAGTGATCAGGAAATGCAGGAACAATAGCCTTTTCCTGGAAGAGTGGCTCTGAAGTGATGAGTAATCTTTCAGATATGCTGGGCTGCACTAAACTCTCAAACCAGCTGAGAACAAGGGCTATGGCAGAGAGAAGGGGCCAAAGGGAACTCTGGAGACTTGGAGAACAGCCACAGTTGAGTTGAAGTGTATCATTTACAACAGCTATCTGGGGCAAATAAATGAGAGACTAGGAGTTCTGGTAGCATAGCGGGTTACAAGTTGGGCTGCTAACTACAAAGTCAGCGGTTCAAATATATCAGCTGCTCCATGGAAGAGAGATGAAGCTTTCTGTTCCCAGAAGATTTGTTGTTGTTGGGTGTTGTCGAGCCAGTATTTATAGCAGCTTTATGCTATAAAGAATGAAACACTCCCCCATCTGCGCCTCACAACTTTTGTTATGCTTGAGCCCATTGCTGCTGCCATTTCACTCGGGATCTTCCTCTTCTTTGCTGACCCTCCACTTAACCAAGCATGATGTCCTTCTCCAGGGACTGGTCCCTCCTGATAAAATGTCTGAAGTATGAAAGATGAAGCCTGGCTATCCTGGCTTGTAAGCAGCATTCTGGCTATATTTCTTCCAACATAAATTTGTTTGTTCTATTGGAGTTCATAGTACTTTCATTATTCTCATCCAACATATAACTCAAATTCATCAATTCTTCTATGGTTTCTTTATTTATTGTCCAACTTTGACATGCGTATGGGGTTATTAAAAAATACCATGGCTTGGGTGAGGGACACCTTAGTCCTCAAACTGATGTCTTTGCTTTTAAACACTTGCTCTTAAAATCTTGTGCAGTAGATTTGCCTAATGCACTATGTCGTTTGATTTCTTGACTGCTGCTTCCCTGAGTGTTTATGAGCAAAATGAAGTCTTTGGTAACTTCAATTTTTCTCCACATATCGTGATTTTATTTATTGGTCCAGTGGTGAGGACTTTTGTTTTCTTTACATTAAGGTGCAACCCATACTGAAGACTGGTCTTTGATCTTCATAAGTAAGTCCTTTTCACTTTCAGCAAACAAGGTTGTATCATATGCGTATCACAGATTGTTAATGAGTCTTTCTCCAACCTTGATGCCATGTTTTTCTTCATATAATCCAGCATTATTTGCTCATCATATAGACTGAATAAGTATAGTGAGAGAATACAACCCTGATGCACACTTTTCTTAATTTTAAATTATTTGGTGTTCCCTTGTTCCGTTCAGACAACTGCCTCATGATCTTTGTACAGGTTCTTCATGAGCATAATTAAGTGTTCCTGAGTACTCATTTTCCACAATGTTGTGCATGGCCTGTCATGATCTACATAATCAAAAGCCTTTGCATTATCAATAAAGCAAAAGTAAACATCTTTCTGATATTCTCTGCTTTCAGCTAAGATCCATCTGATGTTAGCAATGATATTCTTCATTCCATGTCCTCATCTGAATCTGGCTGAAACCTCTGGCAATTCTCTTTCAATGTACGGTTGCAGTGGTTTTTAAATTATCTTTAGCCCGATTTTACTTGCTTAAGATCTTAATGATGATTTCTGCATTACGTTGGGTCACCTCTCTTTGGAATCGGCACAAATACTATTCTCTTCCAATTAGTTGGCCAGGTAGTTATCTTTCAAATTACTTGGCATAGATTGCTAAGTGCCTCTAGTGCTGCATCAGTTTGTTTAAATATTTCAATTTAAACAATTTCAATTGTATTCCATCAGTTTCTGGAGCCTTGTTCTTTGCCAATGCCTTCAATGCACTGTGAACTTCTTCCTTCATTATCATTGGCTCTTGATCATATGCTGCCTCTTGAAATAGTTGAATGTTGACCATTTATTTTTGGTCCAGTGCCTCTGTATTCTTTCCATCTCCTTTTGATGCTTTCTGCATAATTCAATATGTAAAGATTTATAGACTTGGAAACCCTATACGGGGTTGATGAGTCAGAAATGACTCTATGGCACATAACCACCACTAACCACCATATCAAGGTTACATTGGACCTGGGCATTACCAAGTTATTAATTGGTAGAAACTGCTATCTGATGCTAAGCCTTCATGGAGTTCTCAGTATCAGGCAGTCAGAGTCCAGAGGGGCTGCCTTCATTCACGTCCCCAAAGGAAGCATCCTAGAGGTTCTGAATGATTCAAATAATGGAATGCTTCAAATAACAGTGAAAATTTGTTGGTCTATTGGTCCTCAGCCTTTTAATGCACTGAATTCTATGTTTTTGAAATCAAACAAAATTTAGTAAGCCAAAAGTTATTTCGCTCTTTAAAAATAATCAAAATTTGCAAAACAAATAAATAAAACAACTTCTCTGGATATCTTATCTTAGTATCCTGAGGTAATTAGTGATATCACACTGAATGCATGTAATTTCAGCCACACATGGAGACACCTTTTGCTTTAATGATTCTAAGCAACCATATTTCTAATAAAAAGCATGAGTTTTTGAATACTCCATGAAATACTGAAAAGTCCTTCTGGAGTCCCTCTATTATATCCTCAGATCCTTTGCAGGGATCAGGAACCTCAGCATCTGCTTTGTTTGTTGTTGTTGTTAAGTGCCATCGAGTCGGGTCCGACCCATAGCGACCCTGTACAGGGTTTCTGAGGGTGTAAATCTTTACGGGAGTAGAAAGCCTCA
>NW_006408633.1:6710079-6729537 GCF_000296735.1 Chrysochloris asiatica
TTCTTCTGTACATCTGTGGTATATTGAGTATTTTTTAGCAACACCACAATTTGAATTAATCAATTCTTCTTCTGTCTTCCTTAAAAAAAAAAAAATGGAACCCACACTATTTATACATGTATAGGGTTTCCAAGGAAATGGTTCATGATTGTAGAGCTGAGTGAGTCCCAAGAGCAGGCCAGGTGAACCAAGATTAGTAGATGAGCACAGAAGGCAGGAATCCCAAGTGGCAGAACAGAGTAGGACTTCAGTGTTGAAGCAAGGGTGGCATCAGGGTGATTGGTGACCAAAGCCTGGCAGGCTCACAGCAGAACCAGTGGAATGGGATACATGACCTGGAGAGACATGAACAGGTGTGTAGGGCCCTCAGGTGGGGGTCCAGTTTTCCAGGTACAGTCGGTGGGCAAGCCCAGCAGGCAAACACACAATAGAACCAGAGGTTGGAGGATGACCCCGATGTGAGATCCAGATCCATCTGGGAAGATAGTGAGTCTTTCCTGCATGTTGATAATATTGGGAGATGACCATGCCCCCAACGAAACTTCCTTTCAGTCGATGGGCTGCACATAGTCAACCATCATAGAGTTAACTATCAATTGCAAAACAAATGGGAATCCTGGCTCAATCAAGTTGACACAGAACCTAACTATTAAATTAAATGTTTCTAAAATGGTTTTCTTTTTTGCCATTTCAATCCTTAAAGAGCATTCTTATACATGTGCCTTCATGTACTTGTGCTATTTCTTCAGAAGGGTTATTTCCTAGAGATGAGATTTCTGGGTTAAAGTTAGGATGTATTTAAATTTTCAATTAAATTTCCTTTTGAGCATCTGCTAGGTGCCAGGTGTAATTTCCTGTTCACCATCATATTTAACTTTCACAGCACTCCTGTGGGCATATGTATTATTATCATCCTCATCACCTGTAGAGGTGGAGTGACTGCCTGAATCTCACAGCTAATGAGTATATGGAATTCAAACTGTGTTCTCACTACATGCTACATCTGAATTCTATCATACATTAGTTATTAGTACTCTAATTACAGTGCCTTTTTCTTTCCTTCCATGATTTATTCTCGACAGAAAAAATTTAAACCTAAACCACCAAGTCAGTTACTGACACGTTATTGTTAGGTGCTGTTGAGTTGGTTCCGCCTCATAGTTATCCTATGCACAACAGAACGAGACACTACCCAGTCCTACTCCAAACTCACACGTTTTATGCTTGAGCCCAATGTTGTTGGCACTGTGTCAATAAGGTCTGTTTTTCTCTCTATCAAAAAAGGGATTTGTGTTCCTAGAAAAAAAAAGCACAAATATGCCTTTGGAGTTCAATATTGCTAGGATGTGTTGATTCTGAAAGAATTATTTCTGTAGTTTCAATCATTCCTCATATTTTCACTTGTCTTAAATTAAACACACACACACACACACACACAGTCTTATTATGAAGAGATATTGTGATGAATAAGCTAAATAATTCATGCAAAGCATTTGACACTGTCCTTGGCTGGCTTCTCTGTATATATACATATGTAAACATGTAGTGATATACAGAGAACTTTCTCTCAAGGAAGCAGCTCATGAAGTTGTAGAGACTGACAAATCCCAAGTCCATAGATCAGATGCCAGGCTGGGGGTTTCTCTTTTAGTTGCAGGGATTATGAGCCCAATTCTTATCAAGGAGACCTGATGGTGCATTGGTTATGCACTCAGATGCTAACTGAAAGGTCAGCAGTGTGAACCTACCAGTGGTTCTTTGGGAAAAAGATATAAAAGTTTGCTTCTGTAAAGATGACAGCCTTGGAAACTCTATATGGGACAGTCTTACTATGCCCTATGGGATTGCTATCAGTAGAATCAACTTGACAACAATAGGTTTATAGGTGCTTCACCATATTTTAAACAGAAAATCAGAGCTTAGTTTAAAATAGAAACACAGATCATGGAACAATTGACTAGACATGTACAGATTTTCCAGTTTTTTTCCTTCCTCCCCTCAATTTTTTGTGCCATGGCACTACTCTACTATTTACTAGATGGTTAACCTTGGGCAAGGTATTTTAGCATTTTAAGTCAAATGGTCTTATCTGGAGAGTGGTGATAAGAATAGTGTGCTATTATGTAGGGCTATTGTGATGAATGAACCAAATAATTCATGTACAGCATTTGACAGGCTGAATTCTCAGAATTAAAACCAGTGAAGTTTATATATATATACATTGTTGTTTTGTGCTAATGAGTCAGTTCTGACTCATAGCAACCCTTATAGGGTTTCCAATGAGCAGTTGGTGGTTAACAGTCCACTGCTTATCCTATAGCACCACACCAGGGGGATAAATATATATATATATGTTGTTGCTATTAAGTGTTATCAAATTGGTTCTGACCCACAGCAACCCTGTATAGGGTTTCAAGCAGCAGATGGTGAGCTTTAACTGGCAACCTTGTGGTTCAAACCAACTTTGCATTAGCCCACAGGCCACACCAGGACTCTCTCTATATATATGCACACATTTGTAGAGGCTGGCAAGTTCCAAGTCCATGGGTTAGATGTCAGCAGTCTGGAGGCTTCTCCTGACTCATGTAGTTGCAGGAGTTGGTGAACCCAAGATTAGCAGATCAAATTTGAGGCTGCTGGCTGAAGAGGTAAATGAATTCAAGGATGGCAGGCTGATGATGACTCCCAGTATCATCAGGCAATATGGCAGGCCACTGGCTCAAGAACTGAAGGTCAGATGATGAGCCAGATGCAGGATCCAAATCCATCCAAAAGCAAGCCAACTTTGCCAGAACATCCACATATGTTGGAAGCAGGCCACACTCCCAAGGAAACTCCCTTTCAATTAATTGGCTGGTGTGGTGCTGTGGGTTAATGTTGTGGACTGAAAAGTTGGTTTGAACCACAAGGTCAGTGCTTTAAACTCACCATCCGCACATAGGAAACCCTATACAGGGCCACGATGAGTCAGAACTGACTCGACGGCACTTAACAACAACAATAGATGTCAGCATGAAAGTGACTACATTATATCAGATCCTATCATGGGGGAGGACAAATTATAACTGCCAAATCACTGAGAATCCTGACCCAGCCAAGTCGACACACAACCTTAATCATCACAGACACTGTGTCTGGCACACATGTAACTGGTTCCTGTAAAGTTGACCCTGACTCATGATGACTTCATGTGTAACATAGTAGAGCTATGATCAATAGGGTTTTCAATGGTAGGTTTTTTTTTTTTTTAATGTTTTATTGTGAATCATGTGACAATTTACATGGGAGAACATTAGCTTTACACTCATTCTATCCTATACCATTTTATTGCCATGGTTATAATCCCCTAATCCCATCCATGCATCATCAACCAACCAAACTCTAAAAGCCTGCTTCTGGGTCATCAGCACACAGCCCCTCTCCCTCTCTGGGTCTAGAGTCCCCAGCCACTCCATCTCTCCACATCGTCTCTGCCTCTATTTCTGGCGTCATTGTTTCTCTGGGTAGGGTCCCGCCCTCTGCTCTTCTCCCTTGATGGTCCCATGGACCGGTTCCTGGACTGCAAAATTAATCACTACCCTCCTTTTGCTAAAAAATGTCTACCTTTACATTTCCAACCCTCACAGTCAGTCCTGATAGCAATTATTCATTATTGTACCACAAGAGGCCTATCCCCATCTCCTTTCATCAGCCCCGCCCAGACAGTTTGGATACTATTCAGTGGAGATTCTACCTTCTTCCACGCCTTCTTGATCTAGGCTCCCTCTTGAAAGCTTGTAAGCCAGTCACTTCTTGCCTTTGTAGCCCCCATTTTGGGTAGCCAATGTCCAAGTTGCCCATCCCTGTCAACTCTGTGTATGGAGGGGGTGGGTCAATGGTAGATTTTGGGGGTGGGGATTGTATCACCAGGCCTTTCTTCCAAGATACCTCTGAGTGGACTCAAGTCTTCAAATTTTCAGTGAGCAGCCAAGCCTGTTAGCTGCTTATACCACACAGGGACTCAAGCATGCAGAAAGCCCCAAGTAAATGTTAGCAGATAGCAGTTGCACAAGCACAGACCACTGTTAAGACTCGACAGTTAATTAGCAATTAAGCTAGGTACAATGTGCAGGCATTATGCAAAAATTTCTAAAAGAGAATATGGAGTGAGTTTCTATTGAATGAAGTGAGGTTTTGGGTCGTTAGGCTGAATGGGGTGAGAACAGTCTAAATGGAATGAAGCTGACCACTAAGCAGACTTCCTTGAGCAGCACCATCTCTGTTGGCCTCCTTTGTACACTCCCTCCTGGAACTCCTCTGGCTCAGGTACCACTCTTGGTTTCCCTCAAGCAAGTTCTAGCTTCAACCTTTTTCCTTTCTCAGCTACAGTTGCTCTCTAGTGATCTGTTTGTGCTTAGGTAGTCAAAGAAGCTTTCAGAAAGGTTAAGAATAGATGCAAAAGAAGAAAGTCTATGTGGGTTAATGCACTGGACTGCAAGGTCCATTTGAACCACAAGGATGGCAGTTCAAGCACACCAGCTCCTCCTCGGAAACTCTATACCGGGTCACTATGGGTCAGAACTGACTTGACAGCACTTAACAACAACAACTATGTTATAAGAAAGGTTGTTGTTAAATGCCATCAAGTCGATTCTGACCCATAGCAACTCTGTATAGGGTTTCTGAGGAGCAGCTGGTGAGCTTGAATCACCAACCTTGCAGTTCAAAGAGCTTTGCAGTCTGTCGCATTAACCCACAGTGCCACAACAGGACTCCATAAGAAAGGTAGCAATGATGATCTGGAATCTTTTCTAACTTGGGGGTAGGGGTAGGGCAGGAATATTTTCAGTTTAATATGTTAACTCTGGACCCTTTTTTCTTTCTTTCCAGTCTTGGTTAATTGAATCTTTTTGCCAAAATGATAAAATGCTCTTCTTTTGCTTTTGGGGTAAGCTGATACGAATTACTCCAACTCTGTGAAGTGTACTGAGGAGTGTATGACCCGTGAACCTATCTAGGTATGTGTGGGAGCAGTTTCACCAGATGTGAAGTCAAATTAGTATTGTTGCTCACTGCAGCTGTAGTGAAAGTTTATCTGGGAAAGAGACAGACTCTTTTGGCTAAAACAAAACTTTGGGTTTTATCCCTGGCTTTCCATATTCGATGTCCTGTAATAATTAAAAGTTGGCTCTAGCCCAGTAATGTGGGAGACTCAGAATTAATGTGTGGGCATTGGGGTGAATAACATTTTGATGCTTAGTACGATCTGATGATAACTAGAGGGTCTGTAAGGCTAGCCAGGAAATCTCATGAAAAGAGTGCCTTTGTTGTTTCACTGGCTCCTGTTTTATTGTATTTGGTGCAGTGATCCAATGAAAATAATAATTTTTACTTTTCTAGCTTATTTTTCAGTTGGACCCAGAAGCTAAGGAACTCAATACTAAAAAAGACCAGGAGAAAAATGAATTACAGAAGCTCCCCAAAGCGCTGAGTGAAGAATTCTGTAGTGAACATCTGTGGTTTGATCTGCCCAATGTCCTTTCTTCTATATATAAAATGCATCTGTTTCTATTGAAGATTCACATTTCTTCAACACTGAACTAAAGGTTTAGATGGGGAGGGCACTAATCCCTGGTTCTGGTGGTGACTCAAGTTCAACCAATGAGAATACCATATCTCTTTGGCCACAGTGATGAACTTAAAGTTGGACTCTTGATCAACAGCAGATCAAATGGAGACAATGTTGAGAATTGTGCTCAAAGTCTTGGTAGAGAGATTGTTTCTTTCTATAAGGGTTGCTAAGCTGACAGAACGTACACTTTAAGCTGCTTGTCACCACAGGAGAGCCTGCTAGCGAATGAAGCCAACATGAAGGAAAGCTGAGGCAAGAGATGGATACTAATTCCTGATGACCTCATATGAGTATTTGGATCCAATCATACCTGAAATTATAACCCCTTGCATATTTATTATATCTTTATTATTATTAGTTGATCATGCCCATATGAGCTTTTGTTCCTCCAATAACATGAAATTCAAATTATCTCCACCTAGAAAAGAAGGCACCATCAACATATAATTTTATAAACTAGACAAATGTTGGAATATTTTGTTAGGTTTCACGATTTTGAAGAGAGAAGAATATCTCAGTGATGAGGTTGTTTCCCCATTGGCTGGTTTCCAAAGTATGTCAGGATGATAAATCATATTACTTTTGCTTTTGCCTCCCAAACGTGTTTTTGACAACCACATGGTGTTCAGATAGACAACGTACATGTACAAATCCCTTGCCTGTCCAGACTTATCATGTTCAGCTGGATCTGTTTTGTAAAATCTAGGTGTCCTTTCTCCCTCCTTTGTCTTTACTCCATATATCCCATTTCTTATCTGAAATTCTGTAGATGCCAAGTTTCTCCTTTCAGATGAACATCTCCCCACACTGATGCATGGATCACACTGACATTGCAGATTGTCCTTACTCTTCAGTCCTGAAGAAAAGAGAGGGGTTGGAAGACTTAAATAGATATGTGGTAACAATCTATGAGACAGAAATGAGACTGCTGAGACCCAAAACGGCAAATTGAGGTTGACTTTAGACTATGTAAAAGGGGTCATCTTCCCCAGAAAGCAGAGTTAGTGTCAACCATCTGTAACCAGGAACCATATCTTAGACCTTTGATGCAGCATTGTAAAGTAGGGTTGGCCTAACACCAAGGAGCTCTAGTATGGCACTGTAGGATAAACACTGGACTGTTAACCAAAAGGTCAGCAGTTCAAATCTACCAGTTGCTTCTTAGAAACCCTATACGGAGTTGTTCTGAGCCAGAACCAACTAGACAGCACTTAACAGCAACAGCAAACACACAAAGAAGGCATTGAAATGGGAATTTCTCAAGTCCAGATGACTGGGTTTATACTGTAGTGGATAATACCAGCTTCTGCTCCGTGGCAGGGGCTGAGGGGAGACAGAATTTGTGAATTAAATAACATAATGCTCTTAAAACTCTTACTCACTGGCTGTGTAAAGTGCAAAGTTTTAATAAGAGCTGGCATAGTGTTAAGAATCCAAACCTTGTGGTAAAATCCTTCTCACTTTCTAGTCATGAACCTTTGGCTTCAGTTTTCTCATCTGTAAAATGGAGATCTATGGGTGTCTACCCCATAGAGGAGTTCTGGTGTGGTATTATAGGATTACTGGATTGCAAGGGCAATTTGAACTGCAAGGTTGGTGGTTGAAACACACCAGCTCCTCCTTGGAAACACTGTACATGGTTGCTGTGAATCAGAATCACCTATATGGCACTTAACAACTACAACAACAGCAACAACACCCCCATACAAGTCTAAGGAGGATTAAATGATTTAGCATATATCACTGAGTTAGTATTAATAAATCAATTAGAACAGCTGGCAAGAATTTATCTCATATTCTGGACCAGTTTGCAATAGTCAGATGAAGCCCAGCACTGGTCTGAGCTGTCTCTAGATCAGTAAACCAGTTACTGTTGTTGTTGTTGGTGGTGGTTATGTGCTGTGGAGTCGGTTCCGACTCATAGTGATCTTGTATAGGGTTTTTGAAGCTGTAAATCTCATTGGGAGCAGAAATCTTTATCTTTTTTGAGTCAGCTCCAAGTCACAGTGACCCCAAATGTACCAGAGTAGAACTTTTCTCCATAGGGTTTTCAGTGGATGGTTTTTAGATGTAGATCACTAGGCCTTTTTTACGAGGCACTTTTAGGTAGACTAGAATCACCAACCTTTTGGTTTGCAACCAGGTGTATCAAATGTTTTCACCACCCAAGGTTGCCACCTTTGGTTAGTGATGGAGAATTTAAATACCTGTAGAGCATAATTGGACAGAGTGGGCCAGATGGGGGCTGGCCCCATGCAAGTTAATGGAACTAGTTAGCTCCATCTGAGGGGCATGTATACCCCGTACTGCCTGGTCTTCAGTGCTTCAGAGAGAGGCTGGAAATTCTGAAGCCATCAGTTTGCAACCCTTGCTTAAAACATCCATGATCTTGGCTGGATCTTGGAGGGTGTTTAAGATCTACTTAAGTTCACTTTGAACAGAACCCCAAGGTGTTGTGGTGAAGAGCAGGCATACCTGGGTTTGTGGCCTGGCATTGCCACTTACTAACATCATGACCTTGGCCAAGTGTTTAAGTCTTGGAGTTGCAGTTTCCACAACTATAAAATGGGGATAATAACTCCTGCTCCATGACAGTAGGTCAGGGGAGACAGAATTTGTGAGTTAAAAACATAATGCTCTTAAAATTCTTACTCACTGGCTATGTAAAGTGCTGGCATGATATTAAGAATACAAACCTTGTAGTAAAATCCTTTTCACTTTCTAGTTATGAGCCTTTGGCATGAGTTTTCTTATCTGTAAAATGGAGATCTATGGGTATCTACCCCCTAGAAGTCTGAGAAGGATTAAATGATTCCACATATATCACTGAGTTAACAGTACTAAAGCACTTAGAACACAGCCTAGCACACAGTGAAAAGTAATGGATTGAGTTCTCTGGAGGAACAAAACCACTGAAATATGTATGTATGTGTACATATACTAGAGTGAGTCAAAAAGTATCCACACTCCGGTTATATTAAAACATCTGTCCACATCCATGGTTGACAACAACATTCAGCATGCACATGAAAGAATTCTGTCAAATAGATGAGTGACAATGGATTGTGTTGCAAATCATTTGTGAGTCAGCCATGGCTCTGCCTATGAAATAATCCATAACAGACTTGGGTTTTAAAAAGTTTGTGCAAGATGGGTGGGTACCAAAACTACTCATGGAAAAGCAAAAATGGAAGTGTTTGGACATCTGCAAACAAAATTTGGATCAATACTTGAAGGAAGGTAAAAGCTTCTTTAAAAAAAAATCATTACTGGTGACGAGACATGGGTCCATCACTATGAGCCTGAGAGTGAGCATTCTCAAGTAAACATTCTCTATCGCTGACCAAGAAAAAGTTCACAACTCAATCATCAGTAGGAAAATTGTTGCTTACAGTTTTCTGGGACTCTCAAGGGCCATATTGGAGCACTATCAGGAAAAAGATTCAACAATCAACAGTATTTGTTACAGTGAGATGCTCACTGAAGAGCTGAGCCTAAACTTCAGCTTAAACACAAAGGACTGCTAGCCAAGGGCATTGTGGTCTTGCATAACAAAGCATGTCCATATACCTCTGCCCACACGGTTGACACTCTGCAAAAACTTTGTTTTGAGTTGTTAAAGCATCCTCCTAGTGTTGCTCCATTGGGCAACCTGTTTGGTCCCCTGTAGTTATAAAAATGTCAAGTTCATTCCTCCAATTGATGCCTGATTCAACTCATGATTTTGAATGTAGAGAATTGAATATTTATTCAGCTCAACTAAACAAACATTTATTGAATGACTTCTGTTGTAATGAGCTCTCTCTATCACTTGGTCACTGTGCAGAGCTGATCTGATTAACAGGAACCTCCTACCCCATTTGGGGATGTTGTTCTCTTCATTTTCTCCTTGATTGCCCATCACTCTTTTATTATTTTTATTGCAGATAACACAACTGTGTCAAAATGAATTGTCTTTATTCCCCTCTGATTTTCTACATCAACGTCTCTTATCTAAAATTATAAATTAAACACTATTGAACAGATTAATAGGGAGTTTTAGATTTGAGATAAAATGAACGCTATTCAGTGGTGGAAATATGATTTTATTATTTATTTTTGTCAGATTATTTTCAAATCGTTGAACAAAATTAAATCTCTTAAATGTGTACCTAAGCTTGAGTCCTGGTAGGGCACTGTGGAATAATGCACTGAGCCACAAGGTCAGTTTGAACCACAAGGTCAGTGTTTCAAATTCACCAACTATTCCTCAGAAATCCTATGCAGGGTCACTATGAGGTGGGACTGACTCAAAGACACTTAACAACAAAAACTTGAAAACTCTAAATAAAGAGAATATTGCCTCTCAAAAAATCACATACTAGAATTTGAGAGATTAAAAAAACCCGAAGCTGTATTTTAAGAAAATGAAGTGCATACTTCACTAGAATAATTTATAGATTTAAAGGACTGGTCCTATAGTTTGAATTGTTGCTGTTGTTAAGTACTATTGAGTTGGCTTATACAACCCTGTATAGGATTTCTGAAGAATGATTGGTGGGTTTGTTTGAACTGCTGATCTTGAGGTTAACAATCTGGTACTTATCCTACATAGCATCGCATTACAGTAAGATCCAAGGAATTATTTTCTCTTTTATTGGAAGTTCAATTACATTTATGGACTCTGCATAGTTAAAAATGAAATCTTCATATTATGTGACTTCTATTGACTATGTATTATTGTTATCTTTCTAACTAGAAAGAGTTCTTGAGGGGTGAGATTGTGTGGCTGATTCTTACATTATTTTACAGAGCTGATCAATCCCAAAGTAGTTGCATATTGCACAATATATATTCTGGCTGGTTGTGTGCTTTCAAGTTGGTTCCAAGACCCTATACAGAGTTTGCAAGCCTGTAGATCTTCACAGGAGCTGGTCAATTCGAACTGCTGACCTTGTGGTTAGCAGCCCAACATATAACCCACTATGATATCAGAGCTCCTTAATATATATTCTAGACTAGATTAAGTGCCCCCAAGTTTTTGTTGTATTATAGTTTGTTTTATTGGGCCAGATACTGTTGTCCTTGATTTAACTAAATACTCCACTGTTAGCTTATACTTTAAAAAAATTTAAACGTCTTGTCAATTACTCAGGCTGCCAGACTTCTCGAACAATTTCCAGGGGGTTATCACTTCCCTTCGTTAATCTGCGTAAGATTAAAAGAATAACATCTCTTCAAGATAGTTCAGTGTGACTCTCCTTGTGAGGGACTTTGAAATAATAAAGCTGGATGCCTTGTGATTATGCCCAGAGAACCTATCCACTGCCATTTATTTAGGTTTTGATTTGAGGTGCATAGGAAGCCATCTCCTCAAAGGGAATCATATTTGATGATTCTAAGCCTCAAATTTCAATCTATGGAAGGGAGGGAAAGTAAAAATGATGCTTCTTTCATCACTGATCACTTGGGTAACATCAAAGGATTCAGGGAAGTGTTTGTCCTGTTCTCTTCACTCTCCATAAAGCTTATCTTGGAAGCCAGGCACCATTTGCCTTGTCACAGTAAGGTGTGTGTAATGCCTGCTCTGATAGGCTTGTGTTTATAGCACAAGTACATAGAGTTGTCACTGAGGCAGGAATTGCTTGCTCTTAGGAGGAGTATCCTGCATGAGGATTATTAAAGCTGGTGAGTGCTCATACTGTCTTCTTGACATCATTTTTTATTATAGGATCCCCACTTCTTTTACTCTGTTTCTTTTTGAATCTCTACCCATCTGTGCTTAATCTTGTATTTTATTCTGAGAAAAATCTCTCTTGTTTGAGTGGTGAAGAGGTGAAAACAAAATGAAATGGAAAACTGTTCAGATAGCTCAGGAGGATTTAAGACCTCTTTGTTATAACAAGCCTTTTATGTTTGAAATATTTATTGGGCCCCTTCCTGGTCACAATCGGAAGGGAAACCTGAATTGGTGCCCTTTAAGCTGCTCAGGCAGACCGAAGAGAACATGTTTACAGTAAAGATGCTGCTTGATCTTGGAACGACAGGAAATGATTTTCCAAATCCAGATCAACGATTTTATCCTGGAAAGCATACATGCCAAACATCGTTTAAAGTAAACACATGGAAATCCTTATGTTGTGTCTCTTGAATCCAGCATTGGGAGAAGGTACTTAGGGACAAACTAGTGAAATAGTTACTTCCAAGCAGCTTGTTTTATCTGTGTGTTCTCTTGCAGGTGTAACCTTACAGAGCTCCATAATGAAGCAATACATAGAGCAAGAGTAGAATTTATTTGCAAGAATGAATGGAAATAGCTTCTCCCCTGTCCAACAGCTTCTCGTGTTTGCATTCTCATGCCAAAAATTGTAAGTGGCTTCATGATAGGCTGAATGACCACTTGGTTAGGTATTAGTTCCCTTTAAGAGCACTGGTGGCACTGCAGGATAAGTACTGATATGCTCATTCACAGGTTGACAGTTCAAACCCACCAGTCACTCTGTGGAGAAAGATAAGGCTCCTAGGAAGATTTACAATCTCAGAAACCCTATATAAAATTTGGAACTGACTCGATGACATCTAACAACGTAACAACTCCCTTCTAGGTAGAGTGGAGTTCGTGTCTTATTTTCATTCATCCAGTCAAAAGTATTCTTAAATGACTTAAAGTTTATTTGGTTGAATATTATGGGGCATGATCATTGTCATGTTTATACAGATGAATATGATGGCCAATGGCCAATGAAGTTCTGAGAAAGAAGATGAGGGAGGGAGACTTGTCCCATTAGATTTTAAAGTTTTCTATAAAGCTTGTTGTTCTACTTAAGAGCCTTTGAGGAGGGTCTGACTCATAGCAACCCTATCTCGGGTTTCTGAACAGCTGCTGGTGGGCTTGAACCAACAACCTGCAGTTCAAACGGACCTTGTGGTCCAGTGCATTATCCTGCAGCACCACACCAGCTATAAATGTAAACACAACTATGATATTCACACATACAAGGGTAAGTAAAAAATATATTGCTATAAAATCATAGAAACCTTTATTAAATAAAAACATCAAACTGTGAAGCTCTTGTTTCTCAACATGCCTTCCATCTAGGTTTGTTGTTGTTGTTAAGTACCATGGAGTCAATTCTGACTCATAGTGACCCTCCACAGGGTTTTTGAGGCTGTAAGTCTTTACAGGAGCAGAACGCCTCATCTTTCTCCTGCAGAGCAGCTGGTAGTTTTGACCTTGAGGTTAGCAGTCGATTTGTAACCACTATGCTACCAGAGCTCCTTTCATCTAGGTTTACACACTTTTAAAGGTGGTATTTCCATCTCTCTAATCCTTCCCCCAAGGATTCTGTAATTTTTGATATTTACCATGTCAGAATGGCAGTTTTCTCATCCTTGAGGGACCCTTAGTCCTCTGACCCAAACAAAACAAAATGAAACAAACAAAACAAAAAACAACAGTCAAGTTAAAAAAATGAACAATGGATATGAATTAGAAATTCAGAGAAGATGAACAATAGACAAAAAATAGTACAAGTGTGTATGGTACTAACAGTCTTTTAGGGAAACTCAAAATTTTTCTGTTCAGTTCCACTATAGTCAGAGGACTAAGGATTTTCTCAAAGTCCCTCACTTTCTAAAACCACTCGGTCTATCATCCCATTAGCTTCCAAGATGTTAAAGTTCCTTACAGTGTGTCCAGTATCGGAGGGTTTACAGTCTGTGTCTTTTGTGCTTTGGGGAGAAAGATGTTGAAAGCCCACACTTTAAAACTACTTGACAATGATTTCCTTCTGCTCTGTTTCTTGGTCCACTTCACAGAAAGTATTTCTCCATCCCACCTTATTGTCTAGAATGCTAATTTTTCCACCCTTTCCTCTGCCCTCATTTAGGGTATATCTTCTGCTCCCAGTTACTTCAGTTCTTTCTACAATAGTCTTATCTGGTTTGGGGAGAGGAGAACCATGCATTAAAGTCTCCTATTCTGTACCTCCCATCTATCCATTTGTCTGCTATCTTGGCTTGTGTACTGCTGTGATGCTGGCAGCTATACCACCAGTATTTCAAATACCAGAAGGGTCACCCATGGTGGACAGGGTTTCAATGGAGATTCCAGACTAAGACAGACTAGAAAGAAGAGTTAGCAGTTTACTTCTGAAAATTGTTGCTGTTGTTGGATGCTGTCAAATCTGTTCCAATTTATAACAACCCTATGCACAACAGAATGAAACATTGCCTGGTCCTACGCCATCTTCACAATTGTTATGTTTGAACCTGTTGTTTGATGCTATGAAAATCCTATGTATTGTAACAAAATATTGTTCAACATTATGCTAGAAGATGAGACCCTTAGTTTGGAAGACATTACAAAATATCTGTCACAGTGGACTCAAATATTCCAACAATCATGAAGATGGCAGAGGATCCAACAATTCATTCTGCTCTACATAAGATTGCCATGAATTGTAACTGATTTGATGGCAACTAACAACATTCTGCACTTCGGACTAAGACTTCTTTAAGCCTTTGTTTCTGCTTTGGGTTGAGCTTTGACAGTTTGATTGAAAAACTGTCAACAGAGTTTAAAGATGCCAATGAAAGCACACAAAAAGCAAACATATCAACATTCTGAGACATTATCCTGACACAAGTCAACATTTTTAAATTGGTGCTATTGTCAAGTCAGAGTTCTGGTTTGGCATACTGCAGGCTAATGCACGGGACCAAAAGGTGAGTTTAAACTGTAAAATTGGGGTTCAATCCACCATCTGCTTCTTGGAAACCCTATGCAGGGTCACAACTGCACTTAAAACAACAACAACAATCATCAAGTTGGTTCCAACTCACAGTGACCCTATGTATAACAGACCACTATTCAGTCCTGTGCCAACCTTTCAGTTACTGCTATTGTTGAACCCATTGTTGCAGCCACTGTGTCAGTCCATTCATTTAGGATCTTCCTCTTTTCCATACAATAAGCACTGGACTGCAACCACCACTTGTCTGTCAGTTTGTCATACTGTGGTGGCTTACGTGTTGCTGCAATTCCGGGAACTATGCCATGGGTATTTTAAATATCGGCAGGGTCACCCATGGTGGACAAGTTTCACATGAGCTTCCAGATGAAGACAGACTAGAAAGAAGGAGTGACGAGTTACTTCTAAAGATTTAGTCACTGAAAACCTTATGAATAGCAGTGAAACATTGTCAGGTATACTGCTGGAAAATGAACCCCTCATGTTGGAAGGCACTCAAAATGTGACTGGGGAAGAGATACCTCCTCAAAGTAGAGTTGACTGTGATGACACAAATGGAGTAAAGCCCTTGAGACCATCATTTGCTGATGGGGCACAACTCAAAATGAAGAGAAACAGTTGTAAACATCCATTAATAATTGGAACATGAATTATGAATCTAGAAAAATGGGAAATTGTCAAAAATTAAATGGAAGGCATAAACATCAATACCCTAGGCATTAGTGAGCTGAAATGGACTGGTATTGGTCATTTTGAATCTGAAAATCACATGGTTTACTATGCTGGGAATGACAAATTGAAGAGAAATAGCACCACATTCATCATCAGAAAGAATTTACCAAGATCTGTCATGAGGTACAATGCTGTCTATGATAGGATAATATCCGTAGTGCTGTGGGTTAATGTGCCAGACTGCAAAGCCATTTGAACTTCAAGGTCAGTGGTTGAAGCTCACCAGCTGCTCCTTGATAACCCTATAGAGGATAGCTATGGGTTTGAACTGACTCGATGGTACTTAACAACAACAACACGGAAGACCAGTTAATACTATTATTGTTCAAATTTACGTACCAACCACTAAAGCCAGTGAGGATGAAATTGAAGAATTCTACCAACTTCTTCAATCTGAAATTGATCAAACATGCAATCAAGATATATTGATAATCACTGGCAATTGGAATGCAAAGGTTGGCAACAAAGAAGAAGAATCAATACTTGGAAAATATAGCCTTGGTAATAGAAATGATGCTGGAGACCACATTATAGAATTCTGCAAGACTAATGATTTGTTCATCTCAAATACCTTTTTTTAAACAGCATAAAAGAAATGGAGCTCACCAGATGGAATATACAGAAATCAAGTTGACTACATCTGTGGGAAGAGATGATGGAAAAGCTCCATATCATCAGCCAAAACAAGGTCCAGGGAAGATTGTGGAACAGACCATCAATTGCTGATATGCAAATTCAGACTGAAGCCGAAAAAAATGAAAATAAGTCTATGAGAGCCAAAATATGCCCTTGAATATGTCCCAACTGAACTTAGAGATCATCTGAAGAACAGATACACTAAAGACCGAAGACCAGAAGAGTTGTGGGAAGACATCAAGATCATCATATATGAAGAAAGCAAAAGGTCATTAAGAAGACAAGAAAGAAGGAAAAGACTAAAGTGGATGTCAGAAGAGAATGAAACTTATTCTCCAGCATAGAGATGCTAAAGCAAATGGAAAAAATGAGGAGGTACAAGAGCTAAACAGAAAAATTTAAAGGTCAGTTTGAGAAAACAAAGTCAAAGGAGTTAGAAAATTAAAGGGAAGAACTCTCTCAGCATTTCTCAAGCTGAGGGAACTGAAGAAAAAATTGAAGACTTGCCTTGAATTATTGAAGGATTATCTGGGCAAATTATTGACTGATGCAGAAGGCATAAAAAGAAGATGTAAGGAATATACAGAGTCACTGTACCAAAAGGAAATGGTCGATGTTCAACCATTTCAAGAAGCAATATATGATTAAGAGCCAATGATATTGAAGGAAGAAGTCCAAGGTGTATTGAAGGCATTGACAAGGAACAAGGCACTGGGAATTGATGGAATACAAATCTTTCAAGAAAGTGAGGCGCCACTGGAGGAACTCATTCATCTATGTCAAGAAATTTGGAAGACAACTATGTGGTCAATGGATAGGAAGAGATCTGTGTTTGTGCCCATTCCAAAGAGAGGTGATCCAACAGAATGCAGAAATCATCAGACAGTATCATTGATATCCTGTGTGAGTAAAGTTTTACTAAAGGCAATACAGAAATGGCTGCAACCATACATTGACAGAGAACCTCCAGAGGTCCAAGCCAGATTCAGAAGAGGACATGGAATGAGGGATATTATTGATGACATCAGATGGATCTTGGCTGAAAGCAGAGAATACCAGAAAGATGTTTACCTGTGCTTTATTGACTACGCAAAGGTATTAATTCTTCGGCTTTTGCATGCATTGAGACAATTGAAAATACTAAGGCTTGGATCGGGTTCACCTTATTCCTCAAAGTGAAAGCTTTACTTTTGAATACTTTAAAGAATATTTTGCTTCCATGGATCTTGATTGTGAATCCAAGTAAAGCAAAATCTTTAAAAATTTACATATTTTCTTCATTTATCATGATGTTGCTTATTGGTCCAGTTGCGAGGATTTTTCTTTCTTTATGATTACCTTTATACTGAAGAACGTAGTGCTTGATCTTCATGAGTAAGAACTTCAAGTCCTCTTCATTTTTTAAAGTCCTGAACATTAGTTAATGAGTTTCCTCCAATCCTGATGTTCCCATTCTCAGATTATTTGCTCAGCATACAGATTGAATAATTATGGTGAAAGAACACAATCTTGACACACAACTTTCCTGATTTTAAACCACACAGTCTTATTCTGTTCCAGTGACTGCCTCTTTTCCATGCACAGCTTCTTCATGAACACCATGAAGTGTTCTGGAATCCCATTTTTTGACAATGTTAGTCTTAATTTGTTATGATCCACACAATTGAATGTCTTTGCGTGGTGGATTAAATACAAATAAACATCTTTCTGGTATTCTCTGCCAAGATTCATCTGACATCAGTAAAGGTATTCCTGGTTTCTTCTTCTGAATTCAGCTTGAATTTCTGGCAGCTCCCTGTCAATGTACTGGTGTGATCATTTTTTTTTTTTTAACTATCTTCAACAACGTTTTACTTTTGTGTGATATTAGTAGTATTGTTTGATAATTTCCTCATTTTTTTGGAATGGGCACAAATAGAGCTCTCTCCCAGTCAGTTGGCCAGGTAACTGTCTTCCAGATTTCTTGGTATAGATGAGTGAGCAATTCCAGTGCTGGATCAATTTGTTGAAACATCTCAGTTGGTATTCTGTCAATTCCTGGAGACTTTGTTATGTTAAAAAGGCAGTATAAGTGTATGCTAAAAATTCATTGTCATTGAGTCACTTTTGACTCAAAATGACTTGTGGGGGCAGACAACCTCATCTTTCTCTCACAGAGTGACTAGTGGTTTTAAACCACTAACCTTGTGGTTAGCAGCTCAGTGCTTAGTCTATAGTGCCAACAGCCTCCTATTAGTAGTGTTGTGGTTAAGTGCTATTGAGTCCGTTCTGACCTCTAGTGCCCCTGTATAGGGTTTCCAAGGAGCGACTAGTGAACTTGAACCACTGACCTTACAGTTGAAACTGACTTTGCAGTCCAATGATTTTACCCACAG
Organism: Chrysochloris asiatica; assembly: GCF_000296735.1. Classification (NCBI taxonomy): domain Eukaryota; kingdom Metazoa; phylum Chordata; class Mammalia; order Afrosoricida; family Chrysochloridae; genus Chrysochloris; species Chrysochloris asiatica. Next base: position 6,728,166 of record NW_006408633.1, read on the forward strand.
CATCACACCAGGACTATAGGGTGTGTCTACAATTAATCTGCTCTGAGACATAAAAGAACAGATTAAGTGAGCAGTAAAGCAAGCAAACAGAAATGGAGAAAGTTAGATGCTCTACCACGTGAAGATTGTCAAGGAAACCAAGAACCCAGAACTGAAAAGAGACTATGACATTCCCCCAGAGTCTATAGGGAAAGCCTTCCTCTAGGGTCAGTGGCCTGAAGTTGGCTTTTTAGCTATCCTAGGGAAGGGCATCATGCTTGTTAAAGTAGAGGATCAACGAAAAAGAGGAAGACCCTTAATGAAATGAAGTGATGCAGTGGTTGCAACAACGGATTCAGACAAAACAGCTGTGACGATGGGTTTCAGTCTGTTGTACATAGAGTTGCTATGAGTGGGAACCTACTCAATGGAACCTAATAGCAACTATCTATGAGAAAATAAATTTGTTGAAGACACCCACTTGAGGGATTTCCTCACTGAATAACTAAGGAAAATATCAATGTCATATGTTGGGTTTACAAGTCAAATAATTGGAAATAAAAACACAAATAAAAAAAATATGTATGTAGCTACTGAAATGGAAAACCCTCTCTTTTCTTCCCCAACCTTTCCTGACATTAAATGAAGGAACAGGGACCCATGTACCAGGTCTACTGGCTATTGTACAGTACCTTGTTCTCACTAATCAACAACATTTGTGAGGAGAAGTAAAAAGAAATCATGGTTTATATAAAACCTGCTCAATTATGTAATTATAAACTAAAATAAAGGATCATATTTTGCCCATCAGATTGTTAGACTTTCAAATAATAATATTCAAAGTGGGTGAGAACGTGACAAAACAAATACACTAACGCATTATTGTTGTTGCCATCAGTTCAGACTCACAGCAACACTGTATAGGGTTTCCAAGGAAAGGCTGGTGAGCTTGAACCTCCAACCTTAGTGGGAGTATAAATTAATAATGTTGTTTTAGGGGACAAATGGCAATGTACACAAAACATTTTAGAGTACATACCTTAGAACTCAGCAAGAAAGGAACCTATTATACAGAAACAGTCATGGTAGTGGTGGTGGTTGTGTACCATGGAGTCAGTTCTGACTCTACTAACCCTTTGCAGGGTTTCTGAGGCTGTAAATCTTTATGGAAGTAGAAAGCCTCATCTTTCTCCCTAGAAGTGACTGGGAGACATGAACTGCTTACCTTGCGTTTAGCAGCCCAACTCATAACTCAGCACACTACCAGGGCTCTTGAGAAATGGGCATGCATGAGAAAAAAGGCATATGCTTTATGACTAATCAAGATAGCAATATATCTTATAGAAATAGTCATGGTAGTGGTGTGCTGTGGAGTAGGGTTTGACTCAAAGCA
>NW_006408633.1:6730667-6745915 GCF_000296735.1 Chrysochloris asiatica
GCAAAATCCCTTAGCTTCTGTTTATCCTGGAATGTTTTGATTACACCTTCGTATTTGATTGACAGCTTTGCTGGGTAGAGGATTCTTGGTCAGCAGTTTTTTTCTTTTAGTGTTTTATATGTTTCCCCATTGCCTTCTTGCCTGCATGGTTTCTGCTGAGAGTTCTGAGCTTAATCTGATTTGCTTGCCTTTGTATGTTACACTTCTCTTTCCCTAGCTGTTTTCAGGATTCTGTCCTTATGTTTGATTTTGGAAAGCTTGATTATTATGTCTTAATGATTGTCTTTTAGGGTCTATCCTTCATGGGTTTCATTGAGCTTCTTGAATGCTTATCTTTTTGCTTTTCAGGATGTTATTGAAATTTTCTTCCAGAAGCTCTTCAACTATCTCTTCTGTGGACTTGTGTGATTGTTCCTTTTCTGGAATGCTGATAATTCTTAAATTATTCCTCTTCATGTTCTCCAACATGAATCTTAGGCCTTCTTCAGATTTTTTTAACCTTTTTTCTATTTGCTCTTCTATCTTAGTAGTGGTGAGAGATTTATCTTCTAGCTCACTAGTTCTGTCTTCTATTTCTTCAATTCTATTCCTTTGTCCTTTCAGTGTATTGTCCATTTCTGATATTCTATTATTAATCATTTGGACCTCTTTCTGTGGGTTTTGAATTGTTTCCAATGCTGCATCTGTGTTATGTGATTGTTCCTGTAGTGCTTTCCTGACTTCTTCCTTATTTTTCTCAACTCCATTGTATAGTGTTTTGATACATTTTATAATCATTTTTCTGATTCCTTTTCAGGCATTTCCAAAGTCTGCCAATCTTCCAGTATGGAGTGTAGGTCTACTTTTAGCTCATTTGCCTAAGTCACTTTATCTCATTTCTGGGCATGTGCTGATATGGTCATCTGTTTCTGTTTTGGGACATATTCATTAGTTAGCTGTGGCCTTAATACTTATATGGGTGTATATTTTGGTATTTTTTATGCTTTCTGATTACCTCCAGGTAGATGTGATCAGGAGATAGGCTTCCCTTTTCACTCTGCTTCATGAGAAATTTCAAGGTTCCACTGCTGGTTGTTGTGACGTACCTCAGGATTTTATTTTCAGCCTATTTCCTTTTTAGTCTGCCTGTTTGACTCCACAATCCCCATTCAGGCCTTTTTCTTAGTGATAAAGAGTTCAGGGCCAGCTGTGGCCATTTTGCACTGTTGTTTGGTTTTAAGTGGAAACTGTGCCTTTAAATTTTGAGGAGATCTGTGCGCATGCATAGTATAACCCTCTGGGGGTGGGGGTGGGGTTCCCACTGGCTCAAGCACCCCCTCTAGTCATGAGAATGGAGGTGCACAGTCAGTGAGAGACCAATGAACAGATACAAAAAATAAAAAAAGAAGAAGAATGTCCACACCTTTATCTCTGCAGTTCTGTCAGGCATCCATGGTTGCGCTTATACTGCCCCCATTTTGTCTTGCCCAACATGGTGGCTCTGGGAGCAGCTGAGCATCTTAAATTAGAAAGCAATGGATTTCTTGCTTCTGCTACAAATTCTGCTAGCTGTAAGCCTTCCAACTTTCTAAATATTCCTTTATATGTGGTTCAGAGTTCTGGGACCATCCCCTGAGCCCGCTTGGTCCAGTATTCTGTGTTGCTGCTGACAGAGCTCCTCACTGCACTTCTACCCGATCTGCCATCTTGTTTCCTCTCTCTGAGACTGTAAATTTTTATCAGAACAGAAAGCCTCATTCTTCTCTCGTAGAACAGCTGGTAGTTTCGAACTGCTGACCTTGAAGTTAGCACCCTGATCCGTAACTACTATGCTACCAGAACTCCCTCATATGTGAGAAAAAAGGCATATTAAAGATTGTTCAAGTTTTTCTTTTGCAATTACATGGTAAGAATGTAGAACTGCCACTATTTTGTTACATATGTATTTATCACACACACACATAAATAAGTATTGAAAAAAGAATGAAATCACTTAAATGTTCATTAGTAGGGACCTGAATGAATATATTTGATGCATGTATAATGTCTATACCACATATGGAAAGCTTTACAAAGTATATTGCTGAGCAAAAAAAATAATAAGGCTCAGAATAATATATTTTGCACAACTAATTTTTGGAAACAGCCTCAAAAGATATGTATGTGTAGTTTTCTATATATAATAGAAAAACCCACACCAAACTTCTAACAGTGTTTCCCTCTGAGTGTATGTGTAGGGGGCAGTCTCATTGGAATGAAGATGAAGATGTAACATACATACTGTTTCCTAAACAGTAAAAATAATAATTGTTGATTTTTATGGGATACTTATTATATGCCCAGCACAATGCTAACAGGTTTACATGTATAATTAAAAAAAAATACCTTTTGAGGTAAGTACCATTGTTATCTGAATTTTTCTACTAAGCTAACTGAGGCACCAATGTTGTTGTTAAGTGCTGTTGAGTCAGCTCTGAATCATAACAAATCATGTATAGGGTTTCCAAAGAGTAGCTTTTGGGTTTGAACCACCAACCTTGTAGTTTTCAGTCAGTGCTTATCCTACAGTGCAACACCAGGGCTCTACAAATAAGTGTAGTGATTTGTTTGGGATGTTGCAGCCAGAAAGTTGTGGCGTTATAATCTGAACCAAGGTGGCAGTGGTGGTTCTGTGGTAGAATTCTCACATTCCAGGAGGGAGATCCTGGTTTGCATCTGGCCATTGCATCTTAAGCACACCCACCATGTTGCTGTGATGCTGAACACGTTTCAGTGGAGCTTTCAGCATAAGATAGAGAAGAAAGAAAGGCCTGGTGAATCATTTCAGAAAATTGGCAAGAGAAAACCCTATGGCTCACAATGGACCTATCCTTATTGTTCAGGGCATTGCAATGAATTAGGGCAACTAACAATAATAATAATCTGAACCAAGGTAGCCTGACTCTAAAGACCCTGACTCTATCGATCCATGTAATCATCACTTCCTCTACCTACCTACATACCTATCTACTTATCATCACTCTATTGATCATCCAGCTCTCATTTATCAATGCCTCTGCCACCCTAGCATACTCTAACCTCCATGGAGAAAATTAACCCAGGTGTTCACTTACACCATTGCGAGCAGTCAGAAAATCAAACACTGTATTGATTTTGGCTCTTTAATGTGTTAAAAAGTAAAAATGTCCCTTTGAGGGTTAAGGTACATTGCCGTAAACTGTGGTATTTTCAATAGTCTCATATGAGGGAGTCCTGGTGTGGTGCTGTGGGTTAATGCTTCAGACTGCAAAGTCGTTTGAATTGCAAGGTCGGTGGTTCAAGCTCACCAATCGCTTCTTGGAATCCCTATACAGGGTCGCTATAGGTTAGAATCGACTTGACAGCACTTAACCACAACAACATATGCATGTGAAAGTTTGACAATGAATTAGGAATACCTTAGAAAAATTGGTGACTTTGAGTTAAGGTGTTGGCAAAGAATACTGAGCATTGAATGTGCTATGGGTTGTCAGAACTGATTTGTGTTGGAGGAATACAGGTACGGTGCTCCTTAGAAGGAAGATGAGACTTGGTTTCATGTACTCTGGATGTTTTATTGGGAGGTACTAGTCACTGAAGAAGGACATCATGCTTGGTAAAGTCAAAGATCAGCGAAAAAGAGGAAGACTCTCAATGAGATGGGTTGATCCAATGGCTACAACAGTGGGCTCAAACGTCATGATTGTGATGATGGTTCAGGACGGGCACTGTTGTGTTCTGCTGTACACCGGATTGCTATGAGTTAGAATCGACTTGATAGTGCCTAACAATAACAACAAAATTTCTGTAAACTTTAAGTTTTTCAGAGAATAGCACAAGCATCAAGTTCTTGCAAAAAATATGTGGCATCAAAAAACAACAACAAAAAAATGTGACATCCAACCATCCTCCCTCAGACACCTGTATTCAGCTGGGTTCAATAATTTTTTGGAATGACCTCACAGAACTCAGATAACATACTTAAAGTTAGGGGGTTTATTAGGGAAGTTAACAGGTTATCATTTGGGGTCAGAAATGCCCAGGGCACAATTGTTCCAGTTAGCTGTTGATAGAGGCCCACAGGAAGTACACTCCACCATAAGCCTCAGCCTGAAGCAACTCAGCTGGCTCTGGCTCCGTGGGTCAGCACATCTAACACCCCGCTTAAGTGCCTGGAGGCACTGCACTCTACAAAAGCAAGTTTCTTGCCCAAAGTCACTCAGCTTTACTTGCTCCATGGCCTGGGAAGTCCACTGCTCTGTCTCAGGCTCTAGTTCTTGATTCTGTTACTGCAGTTACTCTGATGTTACAGTCAAGGAAGCTTGGTGTGATCTGCTCCACTCCTGGCTCTTCTTTGACGGTCGTGACATTCCCTCTCCTCCTTCTGAAATGGGTCATTTTATACCCATGCTAAGTTTCAAGTTTTTAGTTACAATGAACTCTGTTAACACCCACAGCTGGATCATGTTGTTCTATCGGTATCTTATTCCATCTTCTCTCACTCAGACCCATCAGGAAAAGAGTTGTTCGGTGGTAGTTATAAAGGTTAGAAGAAAGATATTAAACAATTCATTACACCACAGTTTTTAATTTAAAAAGTTTTTTTTATTAACCGGGGAGAGGGAAGTTTGCCTCATCCCAGGACATTTATGGGAAATGATAACATGATTGTGGGGCTCCAGATGGAGTGGTTGGTGGTCGGTGGTTATGTGCGGTGGAGTCAGTTCTGACTCATAGCGATTCTGTTTAAGGTTTCCAAGGCTATAAATCTTTACAGGAACAGAAAGGCTCATCTTTCTCCTGCGGAACAGCTAGTAGTTTCAAACTGCTGACAGTGAGATTAGCAGTCCAACACATAACCATTATGTTACCAGAGATCCTTCCCAGATGGATTAGAAACTAACTGCAAATGAGCATTATCCATCTCCTTAGCTTGTCACAGATTCACAGAATCAAGGAAGAGATCCTCTCCCTAAATTTGCTAATGAAGAAAAACATTAGCAAAGTTTGTTAGTGACCCAACTGCCATTGAAATCAGGTTGTCAGAATCTTGGTTCAATTCTCTTTCCACTATATCATGATTTGGAGCTCTGGTAGCGTAGCGGTTACAAATCGGGCTGCTAACCTTAAGATCGGCAGTTCGAAACTACCAGCTGTTCCATGGGACAAAGATGAGGCTTTCTGCTCCGGTAAAGATTTACAGCCTCGGAAATCCTGTACAGGGTCATTATGAGTTGGAATCGACTCCACAGTACTTAACAACAACATATCATGATTTGGGGTTATGTCATCTATAACATACATCTTGCTTCCTGTAGGATGTAACCAGACAGATGGATACCAAACATTGATCCATTTCTGTCACTGGAACCTTCCCAAATTTGCATATTTTGTTTAGAGGGACAGAAAGGGCTAAATAACTAGTGTTGAGCAGATGTTTTACTATCAGATTAAAGGTTTGGCTATCAAACCTCCTTTAAAAGTACTAGAAGAACTTATGGGGAACCAACTTATTTCCTGAGAGTTATGCTTCACTAAATGATCTAGTTGGTTTTTACAGGGGGTTCTGCACTTCCCCTATCATTTCATAGGCTTCCACCCCATTGTTTTCATTTCCTAATGCTGCTCTAACAGAAATACCACAGGCAGGTGGTTTCAAGAAATTTCCTTTCTCACAGCTAAAAATCTTGGGAAGATCCTTGTCTCTTTCAGTTTCTGTAGGCCCAGGGTCCCTTGGTTCCTTAAGATTCATGTGGCATCTCCTCTCCATTTGCATTTGCTCTTCTCGATGTCTAGGCTCCTTCTTACAACGCAGAAGTGATTAGGTTTAGGATAGACCTTCCAAGGACAGACTGCAGTAACATGGCAAAGAAAAGCCAATTTCCAAACAAGACATCCATAAACCTAGAGATTAGGATTCCAAGACACATTGTGGGGGAGAAGGGGCACTCAATTCAACTCATAACACTTATTAAACAAGAAAACCAGCTTGGCTTCATTTTCTTAGGGTTAGGTGATGGGCAAACTGATGAGCCTCAGTGATGGGTCCAGGACATAGAGATGGGCAGGAAGTCATTGTCAGCTAAGTTGATGTGCAGGTGACTGCCCTTCACAGAGAAAGAGGGCAAGGGTCAGGAAACATGTGGAGCCAGCAGAGAGCAGAGAAAGTACTGAATCTAAAGTACTTTTCCTGGTTTGATCAAACGGAAGGCAAACTCTGTGTCAACTGACTTTCCCTGAACTGGTGCATCAGCAGAATGGGCTAATCCTCTCCCACTTATCTCCAGATCCCAGACGCAGGACTGTGCCCATCCTGCCAGCCTGCTCACAGCTCTAGCAAGCAAAGAAAGGCCACTTCCTCTTCTAGAACGCCTTAACCTTGCTCAAGGTTACAGCTGGGCCACAATGTCTCCAGCTAGTAGACATCATATTAATATATTTCCCACATTTTTATTGTTCCAAAAAAATTGTTCCTATGCAACAGAGTAGAATTGAGCTCCATAAAGTTTTTCTTTGGTTGTAATCTTTATGGAGAGTCCTGGTGTGGCGCTGTGGGTTAATGCACCAGACTGTAAAGCCATTTGAAATCTAAGGTTGGTGGTTCAAGCTCACCAGAGGCTCCTTGGAAACTCTATAGAGTGTCGCTATGGGTCGGAACTAACTTGACAGCACTTAACAACAACAACAAATCTTTATTGAAGCTGGTCGCCAGGACTTTCTTCTATGACAATACTGCTGTTGTTGTTGTTAAGTACTGTGGAGTTGGTTCTGACTCATAGTGATTCTGCACAGGGTTTCTGAGGCTGTAAATCTTTATGGGAGCAGAAAGCCTCATCTTTGTCCCATGGGACGGCTGGTAGTTTCGAACTACCGACCTTGAGGTTAGCAGCCTGATTTGTAACCACTGAGTGGGCCCAAATCACCGAACTTTAGGTTAGTAAGTCCAACACAAACCTTTTGTATCACCTACTTCTTCATTGTTGTTAGGTCCTGACTTGTAGTGACCCCAGGTACAACAGAATGAAAACACTGCCTGGTCCTATGATATATTCACAATTGTTCTTATGTTTGAGTCCATTGTTGCAGCCACTGTGTCAATCCCTCTCGTTGAGGGTCTTCCTCGTTTTAAATGACCCTCCACTTTACCAAGTATGATGTCCTTCTCCATGGACTGGTCTCCATGATAACATGTTGAAAGTATGTGAGACAAAAATCTCAAAATCCTTGCTTTTAAGGAGCATTTTGTTTCATCTCAATGATGCCAATCCCTTCCATGCAACAACAGATATTCCGCTTCCTCCCTGTTGTTCCCATGCCCTTTCCACTCACTTTCCCATCCTTTCTCAATGTTGTCCTTATGTAAATGTTACCCTTTTGATTTTGAATGGTTTACCATTCTATGCTGAGCATACCTTACTAGTGTGGTTGTCCCCCTATATACCTATCTACTGTTTGGCTGAAAATTGGGCCACAAAGGTGAGTTCCTTTCTAGACCTAATTATGGTCATAGTTTCATGTTCATCCAGTCTCTTTCCTGTAAGCCCAGTCTTTTTTCCCCTAAATAACTTTAAGTTTTCTTCCATGCTTTCTCCCACTCAATCTGGCACCTTCTCATGTGATCCCTTTCAGAACAGTTGGTAGTGGTAACTGGGTACCATCTAGTTCTTCTCGTCTCAGAGTGGTGGAGAGAGATGTTCACATGTTCCATCAACCCATTGGACTAATGGGTTCCAAGCATCTTCAATTCTCATCACTCGTCTTTCTTCTACACATAGAGAGGCCAATAGTTACACCTTAGATGAACACTCATGAGCCTTAAGTTCTTAGCCTCTACTCACCAAAGTAGGATGTAGAACATTGTCGTGGTGGACTATGCTATGCCAATTGACCATGGTGTCCCCTGAGACTATGGTCCTGAACTCCCAGGCCCAGCAATTCATTGACTTAAGATGTTTGATAATGTGTAAGAAGCTTTCATCATTTTACCCGCTGTATGCCCCACTGCATTCATAAGTGTGTTTGCAGGGAACATGTAGATATAGTATATGCTCATGTATAATTTGTCATTCCTGGCATAGTAAACCATGTGATTGTCAGTTTTACTAAAGGTAATCCAAAAACAGCTGAACCATACATTGACAGAGAACTTTCAGATGTTCAAACTGGATTCAGAAGAGGACATGCTGACGTCAGATGGACGTTGGCTGAAAGCAGAGAATACCAGAAAGATGTTTACCTGGGCATTATTGACTATGCAAAGGCTTTTGATTGTGTGGATCATGGCAAGCTATGGACAACATTGTGAAGTATGAATATTCTGGAACATTTAATTGTACTCATGAGGAATCTGTACCTGGACCAAGAGACATTTGTTAAAACAAAACAAGGGAACACCAAAGGGTTTAAAATTAGGAAAGGTGTGAGCCAGGGTTGCATGGTTGCATTCTTTCACCATACTTACTCATTCTGTACGTTGAGCAAATAATCTGAGAAGTTGGATTATATGAAGAAAAATGAGACATCAGAATTGGGGGAAGACTCATTAACAATCTGCGATATAAGGATGATGTAATTCTGCATGCTGAAAATGAAGAGGACTTAAAATACTTACTGATGAAGATTAAAGATCACAGCCTTTGATATGGGTTGCATCTCAATGTAAAGAAAACAAAAATCCTCACCACTGGACCAATAAACAACATCCATATAAATGGAGAAAATATTGAAGTTGTCAAAGACTTCATTTTGCTTAGGTCAACAATTAACACTCATGGAAGCAGCAGTAAAGAAATCAAATGATGTATTGCATTAGGCACATAGGCTGCACAAGGCCTCTTTAAAGTGTTGAAGAGCAGAGATGTCAGTTTGCTGACTAAGATGTGCCTAACCCAACCCATGGTATTTTCAATAACCTCATATGCATGTGAAAGTTGGACAGGGATAAGGAAAACTGTTGAAGAATTGAGGCATTTGACTTATGGTCTTCGAGGAGAATATTTAAAATACCATGAACTGCCAAAAGAACAAACAAATCTGTGTTAGAACAATTAGATACCTACAGCAAGAGTAGGTAGCCAGGATGGTCAAACTTCGTATTTCATGCTTAAGACCTCTTATCTGGAGGGACCAGTCACTGGAGAAAGATATCATGTTTGGTAAAGTGGAGGGTTGGAGAAAAAGAGGAAGACCCCAACCAGATGGATTGGCACAGTGATGACAGTGATGGGCTCAGGTGTAGCAACGATTGTGAAGCTGGCCTAGAACTGGGCAGTATTTTGTTCTGTTGTGCATAGGGTCGCTGAATGTTGTGCACTGGTACTGACTCAGTGGCACCTAACAACAGCAACCACAATATACACACTCTTACTTCTTAAATTTATAAACCTCTTCAGGGCAAGTTTACCTCTCTAGATCCTCTGGTGTGTCATTGTAGGATTAGCACTTGATTGTGAACCACAAGGTTGGCATTTCGAGCACTCAAGCTGCTCCTTGGAAACCCTATTCAGGGTCGCTGTGAGTTGGAACCAACTCGATGGCACTCAACAATAACAATCCATTCTGTAGCACCTGACAATATGCAATACTTATTGAATAATTCATTGTTTCATGAATTTATTTCTCTAAGATCCAGAGTTTAGAGTCCTACTTTGCTTTCTAATCAACACCAACAGACGAATAGGAGAAATATTTTCTCTATATCCCTTGATAAATTAGACCGTGCTTGGCATCCCATTTGAGTTTCCCAGTCTGCGTTTCCAGGGTCATGGTGTACAAAGCATGATATTCTGGTAGACTAGGACCTTGAACTTTTGTTTTGTTTCCTTTCACAGGTCAGGTGGCCCTAGCTGGCACACAAGTAGAAACAGATGTTGAGAAGGACAAGGAGGTCCAGGGTGCCAATGTCTCAGTTCTGGGAAAAGGAAACACTTCATAGAGAATAGGTGCCACCTGTAGGGCACTGCAGGGTGCCAAGAGAAACCAGTTTGGCTAAACATAGCTAAAAATAATTCCCCAGGGTGTAAGGCAATGCTTGTTTATACATGAAATTGAATGAGGAGTAAGTGTGTGTATGTGTACCTCGAACATGCTTCATTCTGATTACGTCTATTGACCTAGTAATGAGTCCCAATTGTTGAAAGAACCAATTTTATTTTAATACTTGACCTATTCAGAAGAATTGAGTTGTTAAATTTGTGACAGGTATATATGAAAGAATTTGAAACGGCTTTCTGTTTTCAGGGATCACTATGAGATTTGTTAAGCTATTCAAAAAGGGTTTGAGGCTTTGAAGAACAATGCAACTCTATGCAATGATTAAATATTACTTATATTCTCCTCCCAGGACATTTGGATTGCTTTTGATGGCTTGATTATACTTGAGGAAAATAGATGGAATTTAATGCAAACGCTGTTATTAACCTTTTGGGGGGTTTTAAACTTTTGGGGGGCCTCAATTCCTTCCTCTGTAAATTAATTGTATATACTAATTGTATATACTCATGAGGTTATGGCAAAGAGTAAATAAATTTTTTATAAAGTCATAGTGCTTGTTACTACCTCTGCTACTACAATCACCATCTCTAACCTTTCTCTCCAACCTTTTTCTCCTTGAATTTACAAAGGTCTTCAATGATTTTGCTTAATCATGAAGACCCACTGAAATTTGTGAACTATTACCTAGATGTGGAGATCAGTAATTTCCCTTAACATTGGAATTCGATCTATGAGGTTTGTTGTCATGAAAAGAGCACTATCTTAGGAGTACAAAAATTTGAACTTAGTTCTGCTCTGGCCACTTATTGGTTCTGTGACCTTGAGAAGGTTGCCTCATTTGGGGGCCTTTGTGTCCTCAACTGAAAAATGGGGGTAGGTGGGTGAATGAGATCATTTCTAATGGCCTCTCAAGTTATACGCTATGTTAGAATATCAAGATTAGAAGAAACACTGTAATGTTTTACACTACAATTGTCAATACAGTTTTACAGAAGCAAAGTTAAAATGATCTATTATAAGGAACCCTAGTAGCATAGCTCTGTTAGCGTTGTGATTACATATTGGGCTGCGAACCTCAGGGTCAGCAATTCAAAACTACCAGCGGTTCCGCTAGAGAAAGATGAGGCTTTCTGCACCCATAAAGATTTACAGCCTTGGAAACCATGTACAGGGTCGCTAGAAGTCAGAACTGACTCCACAGCATACAACAACAACAATAATGGATTACAAGCTGGGCTGCTAACTGCCAGGTCAGAAAGTTCAAATCTACCAATCTCTTCATGTGAGAAAGATGAGACTTTCTGCTTCTGAAAAGATTATAGCCTTGGAAACCTAATACGGGGTCACAATGAGTTGGAACCAACTTCATGGAACACAATCACCATTGTAAGTGGATGGCTTAGATCAAAATTGAACATAAATATACATTTTTAGTTCTTAAACAGGACTAAACATAAGGACATCAGACTCTAAAGTCATCAATGGTAAGAGTTGGTGGTGGTTATGTGCCATGGAGTTGGTTCCAACTCATATAGACCCTGTGCAGGATTTCTGAGGCTATAAATCTTTATGGGAGCAGAAAGCCTCATCTTTCTCCCACGGAACAGCTGGTAGTTTCAAACTGGTGACCTTGAGGTTATCAGTCTGATTTGTAACACTACATTACCAGAACTCCTTAATGGCAAGAGTGGTAGTGGTGGTGGTGGTTATGTGCCATAGAGTCGGTTCCAACTCACAGTGACCCTGTACAGGGTTTCCGAGGCTGTAAATCTTTACGGGAGCAGAAAGCCTCTAAACTGGTGACCTTGAGGTTAGCAATCTGATTTGTAACCACTACGTTACCAGAACTCGTTAATGGCAAGAGTAATGCGTGGTTATTTATACTTTTGTCTCCAGAGTTTAACAGAGTTTCTGGTACAAAGCTCCAAAACCAGCATGAAGGCCATGTCTGACTTCTTCTGGCTTCAAAAGGGAGAAGGAGAATAAAACTCAAAATCAGCTCAAGGCTGATTCCTCTGAGGCAGAGGTCAGACATACCATTCAACCTTCTTTATCCTATTTTGACATGGCACTGTGGATTAGTGTGCCAGACTGCAAAGTCTTTTGAACTGCAAGGTTGGCAGTTCAAGCTCACCAGTCGCTCCTCAGAAACCCTATATAGGGTCGCTACGGGTTGGAACCGACTCGATGGCAATTAACAACAACAACAACATCCTTACTTGCAGAAAGTGAAGAAGACTTAAAATATTTACTGATGAAGATCAAAGAGCACAGCCTTCGATATGGATTGCATCTCAATGTCAAGAAAACAAAAATCCTCACCACTGGACCAATAAACAACATTCTTATCAATGGCGAAAAGATTGAAGTGGTCAAGGACTTCATTCTTCTTGGATCAACTATCAACACTCACGGAAGCAGCAGTCAAGAAATCAAACGACATATTGCATTAGGCAAATCTGCTGCACAAGACCTCTTTAAAGTGTTGAAGAACAAAGATGTCAGCTTGAGGACTAAGGTGCGCCTGACCCAAGCCATAATATTTTCAATAACCTCACATGCATCTGACAGCTGAACAGTGAATAAGGAAGAACATAGAAGAATTGATGCTTTTGAGTTATGGTGTTGGAGGAGAATATTGAAAGTGCCATGGGCTGCCAAAAGAACCAACAGATCTGTGTTGGAAGAAGTGCAGCCAGAGTGCTCCTTGGAGGCCAGGATGGCTAAGCTTCGTCTCTCATACTTAGAACATATTGTCAGGAGGGACCAGTTGCTGGAGAAGGACATCATATTTGGTAGGGTGGAGGGTCAGAGAAAAAGAAGAAGACCCTCGGTGAGATGGATTGGACAAGTGGCAGCATCAGTGGGCTCAAGTGTGGCAATGATAGTGAGGTTGGCCCAGAATTGCTCAGTGCTTCATTCTGTTGTACATAAGGTCGCTATGAGTCGGTACCGACTCAATGGCAGCTAACAATAACAACATCCCTTCCACTGGACTTTTGGTGTGGAACTGTGGTGCTGTGACCACAATGTCAGCAGTTCAAACCCACCAGCTACTCCTCGGCAGCCCTATACATGGTGGCTATGAGTCAGAACCAACTCGATGGCGCTGAACAACAACAACAACATTCTTCCACAGGAGTCCTGGTGTGGTGTTGTATGATAAGCACCTGACCAAAAAGTTGGTTTGAGTCGCGAGGTCAGTGGTTCAAACTTACCTGCCGCTCCTCAGAAATCCTATCGGTGTTATGATGAGTCGGAACTGACTCAATGGCGCTCAACAACAATAATGACAACAACAGCAATCTCTTCCACAGCATTCTTTGCTTCACATCTAGGCTCAATAATCTGTTGTGATAGCCACATGGAACTCAGAGACAATGCTGACAATTATGGGGTTTATTAAAAGAGAGAGCTTAAGGGGAAATGAGGACAATCTCACTGGACATTGGAGGCAGAGATTTAACAGAAAGATCTAAGGTGTTGCGTCAGAGGATTATTGAGTCAAATGAGAGAACTTTAGACAACTGAAAGTCATTGCTTGCCAGCAGTCTCAGCAGAAGCCAGTGGGTTTTCCTGAAAGAGATTTATGCATGTAAATTTTGAGTAAAGAAGTGAATCGAAAGTAGGTTTATACAAAGTTGTTGTGGTTTTAACACAGGCTTTCAGAGAATTATGTTGGTCGAAATATTGCCGACTTAGACTGACGTTGTTGTTGTTAGTAAGTGCCATCGAGTCGGTTCTGACCCATAGCGACCCTGTATAGGGTTTCCAAGGAGCAGCTGGGGAGCTTGAACCATCAACCTTGCAGTTCAAACGGCTTTGCAGTCTGGCTCATTAACACACAGCGCCACACCAGGACTCTAGACTGACATTAGTAACTGCTCAAATTTCTTGCCTGTTTCACAATTTATTATTTTTTTTCTACTTTAATTTTTTGTGAAGCCAGGAAGACCTAGATTTAAATCCTGGCTCTTCCACTTCCTAGTGGTGTGCCCTGTCAAAGATGCTTACATTTTCTGTGCCTCATATGATTGCATTGCTATTGTTGTTAAGTGCCGTCAAGTGGTTCTGACTCATAATGACTCTGTACAGGGTTTCTGAGGAGTAACTAGTGGGTTTGAACTGCTGACCTTGTGATTCGCAGGCCAGTGCAGATCTTCCAGCACCATGCCAGGTGAAAATTAAACGAGAGGATATGTAAGAAAACACCTGTATCTAAGAAACATAATACATTATTATTTTTATAATGAATCATGAATAATTGATGATTTTTCTTAAGATGAGGTTCTGCTTTGATATTACCATGAAACATACCAGGAAGCAAGAAGTGTTACCAAAGGTAAAAATGGTGGTCCAACCGGTAACCTGTTGACTGCTAACTAAAAGGTTGGTTTGAACCAATCCAGTGACTCTGTGGGAGTGACTCTTGCTTCCATAAAAACTGCAATTTTAGAAATTCCTTTGGGGAAGTTCTCTGTGCTACAGCGTTGCTGTGAGTGGGGACTGACTTGACAACAACTAACAACATGCTTTCTAAGTGGGAGAGTTGTTGTTTGTTGTTAGGTGCCATCAAGTCACTACTGACTCATTGTGATCTAAGGTGATCTGCTATGCACAGCAGAATGAAACACTGCCTGATCCCGGGCCAACCTCATACTGTTGCCACACTTCAGTCCATCGATGCTGCCATTTGGCCAATCCATCTCGTTAGGGGTCTTCCTCTTTTCCTCTGACCCTCCACCTTACCAAACATGATATCCTTCTCCAGCGATTAGTACCTCCTGACAATATGTCCAAAGTATGAGAGACGAAGTTTGGCCATCTTGGCCTCCAAGGAGCACTTTGACTGCAGCTCTTTCAAAGTTGGAGAGTATGTCTGTTCAAATTGTCTTACGCACCGGGTAAGTAAGGTTGCAATAAAAGCACCCCCAAATTAGAGCTCATGAGTATAACCTATAATGATGTTTTAAAAATTCTGAATTCATTATCATATGTTTATGGAGTTCCCAGGTTATGCAAATGGTTAAAATGTTCCTCAAAAGGTTGGAGGTTCTGTCTACCCAGAGGCACCTCAGAAGAAAGGCCTGGTAATCTGAAAACACTGCTATGGAAACCCCCTTTTAAAGCACAGTTCTAATCTGAAACACCTGGGGACACCATAAGTCTGAGTCAGCAACTGATTGCTGTTGCTGTGCATTGAGTTGGTTTCGACCCATAGTGACCCTGTATAGGGATTCCAAGGAGCAGCTGGTGAG
>NW_006408633.1:6749815-6759403 GCF_000296735.1 Chrysochloris asiatica
CATTCCTCTTCAATTTGTCATTTCTGGCATAGTAAACCACGTGGTCATCAGATTTAGAATGACCAATACCAGTCTATTTCAGCTCACCAATGCATAACATATTGATGTTTATACTTTCCATTTCATTTTTGACAACTTCCAATTTTCTGAGATTTATACTTCATACATTCTATGTTCCGATTTTCAACGGATGTTTATAGATATTTCTCTTCATTTTGAGTCATGCCCCATCAGCAAATGAATGTCCTGAGGGCTTTACTCCATTTGCGTCATCATGGTCAACTCTACTTTGAATAGGCAGCTCCTCCCCAGTTGCATTTTGAGTGCCTTCCAACCTGAGGGGCTCATTTTCTGGCACTATATCTGACAGTGTTTCTCTGCTATTCATATGGTTTTCAGTGATTAAAGATTTGGAAGTAGTTTGTCCCTCTTTCTCCCTAGTCTGTCTTTGTCTGGAAACTCATCGGAAACCTCTCTGCCATGGGTGGCCCTGCTGGCATTTCAAATACTGGTGGCATAGCATTCAGAATCACAGCAACTCACAAGCCACTAGAGTATGACAAACTGACAGACGAATGGTGATCTGAGGACTCTAAACTCATGGAAAGAGAAAGACTATGTGCTGACGGGCAGGGGGCTGGTCTGTAAAATATGTCCTTTGTTTGTTTAAATGATCATATACTCCTGTCTGTTTTTGTGTACACCAAAAAAAAAAAAAAAAAAAAAGGAGGGGGGCGGTATAGAAGCAAATATTGTTAACCAGTGGCTCATGGAGGGGATTGTAATCATTGCAATGAAACAAGATGCGATTGGTTGAGTGCAAAACTGATATTCTGCAATGTAAACTATCACTCAATTCACAATAAAAGCTTTTAAAAAAGAAACAAAACAAAGAATACCCCTTCCCACCCTCCCCAAAAAGGTCTGGGTCCAGATGGCTTTACATGTGAATTCTACCAAACATTGAAAAAAAAAAAAAAAGCTGATATCAATTCTATCCAAACTTTTCATTAGTTTAGAAAAGAATGGGGAGACTTCCAAATTCATTTTATGAAATGAATATAACCTTGATATAAAACCCAGGTAAAGCAAGAAAATAAATTAAAAATCTAAAAAAGGAAAAAAGAATTTTTGTCAGAAACAATTCCAGGTATAGCCAAACATTAGGAAATGACCAAGTTACTCTTTAATGACAAGACAATTATGACACATCCTATGCAAACACTAAGATTTTTCAGCCATCTTCTCCCTGTACTCAGGATACAGGGTTTTGGCACTGCAGCAGCTTATTGGGTACAGAGTCTAGGCTGAAACTTCATGGTACTGACATCTTCGGAAGTTCCTGCCACAGTTATTAGGAGAAATTCCATGTTGCCAAATGTAGTTGTGGGGAATCTTTTTTAATACATCTTTAAAGTGCAAAGAATTGAAACCCATCTTGAGTGGCTAATGATTTGCTTCACTAAGGACAGGAGACAAGGTTATATGCTCTCTTGAAGTCCCCACAAAGTTCTATGAGTTCTGTGTTGGAGGAAGAAAAGCATCAAAGAGGCAAGTTCCATATTATCCAAAAGAATTATTGTCAGGGTGTATAACTTTTTTGATATACTGTTGAGTTCTATTGACTAGGGTTTTGTTGAGGTTTTTTGCATCTGTTTTCATGAGGGATATTGGTTTATAATTTTCTATGGTAGTGATGTTTTTGCCTGGATTTTGTATCAGGGTTATGTTCGCTTTGTAAAATGGATTTGGAAGTTTTCCCATTCTTTTCTATACTATGGAATAGTTTGAGTAGAATTGATGTCAGCTCTTTTTTGAATGTTTGGTAGAATTCGCTTGTCAAGCTACTAGGTCCCAGACTTTTGGGTGGGTGTGGGGTAGGGGGGACTTTTTTAATGATCTGATTCTTTCTTATTTTGTTAAACCTTTACCCAATTCATAATAAAAAGTTAAAATAAAAAAAGTAAATAAAAAATCTAAACAAAATAGAAAGTAGTTTTTGTCAGGAAGAATTCCAGGTATAGCTGAACACTAGTCTCTGAAGGTCTTATTCTTTCATGATTGTCAATTGAAATACATTAAACAGTTGACTGGAGATCATGTAAGGGGAAAATATTGAGGCTAGGAGGATGGCTTTGGGTGAAGATGGGAGATTGATTTAGCCTCAGATACATTATTTTAGAAATCTGGCTAAGACATGGTCAAAACTTGGATGATCAATTTAATGCAAGCACATAATAGAAAGAAGAGGCATTTTGGGAAACAATTGACAAGATTGAGTGATACTCTGATTGGGAGAGCTGAAAGACAAGAAGTAGCTTCTTAATGACTATTTCACCAGGTGTGTGATATTTGTGCCTTTATTGAGAGATGAGCCTTGATAAGAATCTACTTAAAGATATTAACTTAAGAGTCACAATACCTTGAATCAAACCCTGGTTCCACCACACACAAGCTATGTGGAATTGGGTAATTTGGCTAACCTCTGAGTCTCAGTTTCCACATCTATGAATGATAATAATAATAGTACCTATTTAGTAATTTCACAATGACCCTGTAGGTTGGAATCAATTCAAGGGGAATTGGAAATGGGTAATCTAGTGATTTAGATAACCTAAAGACTGGAGTCTACCCAGAAACACTTTGGAAGAAAGATCTGGTGATCTACTTTTGAAAAATTAACTATTGAAAATCCTATGGAGTACAGTTCTGTTCTGACAAACGTGGAGCTCTCATGAGTCAGAATCAAGCTGACAACAATGTGAGTAAATACATGGAAAGTGCTTACAACACGAACTGGCACATGGTAATTCAATAACTGTTAGTTATAGCTATTATGATACACATGGATGAAGAGGAAATACTCTATAAGAAGAATAAGACACTTGCCTTCAACTAACTGGAAATTTAGATTAAAGGCATATGAAAAACACACCAAGAGTGTCCGCCATCTCATAATAAAGTGAGAGAGACTGACACATATATCCAAATACTAAACCTGATTGTTGTTGTAAGTGTCATCAAGTTTGTTCTGACTCATAGTGACCCTGTATAGGGTTTCCAAGGAGTGGCTGGTGAATTTGAACTGCCGACCTTGTAGTTAGCTTATCCTACAGTGCCACACCAGGACTTCAAACCTGATTAAGCTATAATACAAATACCCTGATATTGAATAATGATTTCTTGGAGTAAGGGAGTATAGCTGTTTGTCATTAGTTGGTTGTCTCCTTAATATCCACTTCTCCTTGCTTTCTCCACATTCCTTCAGACTTTTCTTTGGGGGTTATCCTTTTCTCTTTTTCAGCTTCCTGTGGTTTTGATGTGACTTGACTCCACTCGTGGATATAGGGTGTATTCTGATTGGTCTAGCATCAATCAGAATCCTTCTTGCACTTGGAAATTGATTTAAAGATAATGCATAAAATACCTTCCTTTTTATTTCTCAAGAGATTCTACCTCAGACATTTTATCTTTCTATGGACAGTGTGGGGTAAGGATATGTAGGCTTTTTTTTTCTACTTTGAGGAGAGCCTGAGAACAGAGCTAGAAAATCACAGGAAAAATAGCATGATGATACACTGAGACTGGATAAAACTGTTTCTGAAGCCAGCCCATGTTACGATGCTATACATTTAAGCCAGCTTGAGTTATTTTCTCTGCTGTTTACAACCTAAGGAATCTTGAATGCTACAGAGAGAGACAAAGTAGTTAAAATGGAGATAGGCAGGGGTTGCAGAATCTTGTTTTGAAGGGAGACCAGACTCTTATAAGCAGATAGTGGAATAAGGTATGTATATGGTACCAGTATGGTCACCCATGGTAGACAGGTTTCAGCAGAATTTACAGACCAAGACAGATTAGGAAGAAAAGGCTGCTGAATTACTTCTAAAAATTAACCATGTAAACTTCAGGGATCATGATAGTACATTTCAGACAAATATATAGAACACATTGAACATAAAACTCTAGAGAAAAAAACAGTATAAATAATTTTATAGGAGTGGAAAATAGACTTTATATGACTGAAACATAGGTGTGGCACTATGGGCTAATACACTGGACCACAAGGGCAGTTTGAACCGCAAGGTAGATGGTTCAAACTCACTAACCACTCCTTAGAAACCCGATACAGGGTTTCTGTTAGTTGGAATTGACTCAATGGCACTTAACAACAACATGTGATGTACATAACCACCCACCTGTCAGTTTGTCTTACTTTTTGATTTGCATGTTGCCATGATGTTCGAAGCATTGTCACCCATGGTGAATAGGTTTAAGCAGAATTTACAGACAAAGACAGATTAGGAAGAAAGCGATGGTGATCTACTTCTGAAAACTAACCAATATAAACTTCATGGATTACAACAGAATAATGTCCGATGTCTTTCTGAAAGATGAACCCCTTAGGGAAGACCCATTGCCAATAAGTCTATTTCAACTCATAATGACAATAAATAGAGGGCAGATTAGAACTGCCCCATAATGTTTCCAAGGTTGTAATTGTTGGCTGCCACAATTTTATCTCATGGAGCAGTTGATGGGATCAAACTGTCAACCTCTTGGTTAGCAGCTGAGTGCTTAACCATTATAACACCAAGGCTTCTTCATAGGTCAGGAGCATTTAAAATAGTTAGTGGCCAAAATAATGGCTCAGACATACCAACAATTGTGGAGATGATGCAGGACTGGGAAATGTTTGACCCTGTTGTACATGGAGTAGCCATAAATTGGAGCAGACTTGATAACAACTAACAACAGCAACATGTAATTTAATTGAAAGTAAGCTGAATAAAACAAGAAGCAGACAAAGAACGAAGCATTTGAAGACCAAATTTAGGATTTGGAGTTTTCTGCTGTGTACAACAGAAAAACATCAAAGGTGTTGGGTAGATCTACTTTGTGCTTTGGGAGGGTGATTCTGGCAGCAGAGTGATAAATAGATTGGAATATTCCAGGAAAAATGTAAGGTGATCATAAATCAGAGCAGTGATGATGAGAATGAAAATAGAGGCTAGAAATGAGAGATGTAGAGAAAATGTAGACAAGTTTGGATTTGGGTGGGAAAGAAGAGGCAGTAGAATAACCTGGCTCCAAGGTACACAATATAAGGATCCAGAAGGACTCTCAGCTGGAGTAGGCTAAGTGAGGCAGAGTAGGAGTGAAAAAACCAAAAGTCTGGTGTTGGACACCTTGAATTTGGTGTAACATACATAGATATAGAGATGTCCAGGAAGTATTGGAGTTTAGAGTCTGGAACTAGGATAGAAAATCATGGTCAGAGATAGTAATTTTGCAAGTTATCCCTAGAAAGAAGATAGTTGAAAGCATAACAGCAAACGAAGTCCCTGAGCAAGTCACAGCAGAGGAAAAGGATAGTTACCAAGAATGTATAAGGAGAATCTCAATGGTGAGTGCTGGGCAACAGAAGCTAACCATTGAAGACCATGAACTGAATAGGCAGAAGAGCACAGTATTAGGGGAATCTATGGAGACTGAGATTCAAGAAGAGAATGGACAAAGAAGTTGATGTTATGAAGATGTTGGGCAGAGCTAAGACCGAAAAGATGCACTTGAGGAGACTAGACAAGGGATAGATTCTCTTTTCTGATGAAGGAGCAGTTAAAAGTAACAGACAACTAAAGATTAGCTTTGGGGTGAAACAAGGCCAAGTTTTCTTGTTGTTGTTGTAGTTGTTAGGTGCCATCGAGTCAGTACCGACCCATAGCCACCTTATGCACAGCAGAACGAAACACTGCCTTATCCTGGGCCAACCTCACTACTGTTGCCACGCTTGAGTCCATCGATGCTGCCACTTGGCTAATCCGTCTTGTTGGAGGTCTTTCTCTTTTTCTCTGACCCTCCACCTTACCAAACACGGTATCCTTCTCCAGCAACTAGTCCCTCCTGACAATATGTCCAAACTATGAGAGATGAAGTTTGGCCATCTTGGCCTCTAAGGAGCACTTCTTGCTTCCACATCTAAACTGGGGCAAAGCTCATTCATTCAGTAAGAGTTTTTGAGCAATTACTATATGCTAGGAATTAGAGCTACAATGGTGAAAATAAAACAACTATGAACATGGTAGGGTCATTAGTGGTTCTATGGTAGAATTCCCATCTTTTATGAGGGAGAATCAGGTTTGATTCACAGCTAAATTTTACAAATAAAAAATATAAATCAAGATTAACTTTTTTTTCTACTGGCTTACACTAATAAATATTATCATTAGTTGATTACTTATTTGTATGACATTTTCTACACTTACTTCATTTAATTGGTTTCCAGTATTGGACTTCTGTTGTGATGCTGTAAGGATCAGCACTGGACTGTGAACCGCAAGGTCAGCAGTTCAAACCCACCAGCTGCTCCTTGGAAGCTCTATACAGGGTTACTATGAGTCAGAACAGACTCAATGGTACTTAACAACAACCATTTGAGTATTATGTTTTCCACACTTACTACAGCCTGTAATGACCTGGAAAGGTTCATCCATACTTCTGACTATTATGCCTTAAGAGATACGACCATACCCTTTACCTGTCATTGACCACCTTCTTACGATGCCCAGGTTTGCTTTACTTACTCCCAGTGTAGTTTATAACTTTTGTTGTTGTTGTTGTTGTTGTTAAGTGCTGTTGAGTCCATTTCATCCCATAGCAACCTTGTATAGGGTTTCCAAGGAGCAGCTGGTGAGTTTGAACCACCAACCTTGCAGTTCAAAGGACTTTGCAGCCTGATGCATTAGCCCACAACACCATACCAAGACTCCTTATATCTTTTACATAAGCATTAAAAGTTTTTGTATGTTAAAGGAAAAGAATATCATGTCATTATACTCCTGATAAATATTTTTATGTAGTAAATGTATTAAAACCCATTATCCCTTGGCTTGCCTTGGATGTTTCCATCAGTGTTCAGTTTTATTCATAAAGTCTTAACCTAATAAATTTAAAATAAACTCTCCATTCTTTGTGTGAAACAGATTAGATTGAACCTCATTATCTGTCATTACAAAGGGAATCTTTCAAATACTATAAATATGTATGTATAATCCCCTCCACAAACTCTCCCAGTTAGTTTATTGAGATACAGCACATAAGGGTGAATATAATAATAATAAAGATGCGTATAAAGTATGCAGGGAGTTAAAATACAGCAATCAAATGAAAATCCATGTAGCACCAGAGAAGGATGCTAGAAAAAAATAAAAACAGTTAACCCTTACTGGGCATGTCCTTTGGCGAGGCACCATTCCAAATGCTTTATATCATTACTTACTTAACCTTCACAACACTGTGAGGCGGCGCTGTTACTAATCATTAATAAAGATGAGGAGTATGGTATAAGAATGTCTTTATTCTTTTTCTTCTTCTTTTTTTTTTAATGACTTCTCTTTTTTTAATTGCCTTCCCCATTACCCAAGTTAACATGTACTTACAGGAGTCCTGGTGTGACACTGCAGAATAAGCACTGGAATGCTAACTGCAAGGTCAACAGTTCAAACCCACCAACTGCTCCTGGAAAACAGGATTGCTATAAGTTGGTGGCACTTAACAACAATATCAACTCTCTGGTGGTGGTAGTGTGCCATGGAGCCAGTTCCGACTCATAGTGACCCTGCATAGGGTTTCCGAGACTGTAAATCTTTACGGGAGCAGAAAACCTCATCCTTTTCCCATGGAATGGCTGGTGATTTGAACTGCTGACCTTGAGGTTAGTAGCCCAACTCGTAACCACTATGCTACCAGAGCTCCTTATCAACTCTCTAGCCAGTGAATAATTGTCCCTTCCCTCCCACCCATGGTAACCATCATTGTTATTGTTTGTTGCCATTCACTTGGTTCCAACTCATACTGACCCTATGCACAACAGAACAAAACACTGCCCAGTCCTGCACCATCCTCACAATTGTTGTGACATATGAGCTGATTGCTGCTGCCACTATGCCACTCCATCTCATTGAGAGTATCCCTATTTTTCGTGTACACTCCACTTTACCAAAGATGATATCCTTCTCCAGGAACTGATCTATAATATGATAATATGTCTGAAGTATGAGAGAAAAAGTCTAGTCATCCTAGCTTCTAAGGAGCATTCTGGTTTATACTTCTAACACAGATCTGTTTGTTCTTTTGGAAGTCCATGGTACTTTTAATATTCTCCTCCAACACCACAACTCTAATGCATTAATTATTTTACAGTCTTCCTTATTCATCATCCAACTTTCACATGGTTATTGAAAATACCATGACTTGGGTGAGGCGCACCTTAGTCCTCAAACTGATCTCTTTGCTCTGCAAACTTGAAAGTGGTCTTGTGAAACTGATTTGTCTAAAGAAATATATCATTTGATTTCTTGACTGCTCCTTCCACGAATGTTGATAGTAGGTCCCAGAAAAATGAAATGTTTGACAACTTCAATCTTTTCTCCATTTATATAGATGCTATTTATTGGACCAGTGGTGAGGATTTTTGTGTTCTTTACATTCAGGTAAAATCTATACGGATGACTGTGGTCTTTGCTCTTCATCAGTAACTATTTTAAGTCCTCTTTCCTTTTTCAGAAAGCAAGGTTGTATCATATGCATATCACAGGTTGTTAAAAATTGTCCTGTAATCCTGATACTATGTCTACATATACTTCAGCCTCTCAGATTATTTTCTCAGCATACAGATTGAATAACTATGGTGAAAAAAGACAACACTAGTACACACTTTTCCTGATTTTAAACCATTCAGTATCCCCTTGTTCTGTTCAACTGACTGCCTCTTGGTCTATGTACAGGTTCCTCATGAGTACAAATACCCATTCGTTGCAATTTTATCCATAGCTTGCCATGATCTACACAGCTGAAAGTCTGCATAGTCAATAAAGCACAGGTAAACATTTTTTTGGTACCCTCTGCTTTCAGCCAAGATCCATCTGACATAGCAGTGGTATCCCTTTTTCCAGGTCCTCATGTGAATCTGGCTTGAGCTTTTGATAGTTCCCTGTCAATGTGCTGTTGTAGCCACTTTTTAACTACGTTAGCAAAATTTTACTTGCATTTTATATTAATGATATTGTCTGATGATATCTGCATTCCATTGGATCACATCTCTGTGGAATTGGCACAAATATGGATCCCTTCCAATCAGTTGACCAATTAGTATCTTCCAAATGTCTTGGCATAGATGAGTTAGTGCATCCAGTGCTGCATCAAGTTGTTGAAAGATTTCCATTTCTATCCTAGCAATTCCCAGAGCCTTGTTTTTTGGAATGTCTTCAGTATGCCTTGGACTTCTTCCTCCAGTATCATTGGCTCTTCATCATATGCTATCACTTGAAATGGTTAAACATTAATCATTTCTTTTTGGTACAGTGAATCTATATACTCCTTTCATCTTCTTCTTTTTTTAAGTTTTTATTGTGAATTATGTGATAGTTTACTTGGGAGAACATTAGCTTTACATTCATCCTATCGTATAGTGTTTCATTGCCATGATTACAATCCCCTCCATGCATCATCAAACAACTAAAGGGTACACCTTGCAAGCCTGACCCTCGGTCATGAGCACACAGCCCCTCCCCTCCCTGGGTCTAGAGT
>NW_006408633.1:6766386-6768830 GCF_000296735.1 Chrysochloris asiatica
GTCTTGTCACAATGTAACCAAAGGAAATCAAAAGGATAATAACAGAATACTATGAGGACTTGTACTTCAACAAATTTGAAAACTTAGAAGAGATGGATACATTTTTAGAAAAACACAACCTACCTAAACTTACACAGAGTAAAGTAGAAAACTAGAACAAACCATAACAAAATAAGAAAACGATCAGGTCATCAAAAAATTCCCAACCAAAAGAAGTCCAGTTCCAGATGGCTTGACTGGTGAGTTCTACCAAACATTCAGGGAAGGGCTGTCACCAATTCTACTCAAATTATTCCAGAATATAGAAGAGAATGGAAAACTTCCTAATACAGTTTATGAAAAAAGTGTAACCCTCATACCAAAAACAGGGAAGGACGTCACTAAGAAAGAAAATCATACACAAATATCCCTCAGGAACATACATGCAACAATTCTCAACAAAATCCTAGCCAACAGAATCCAACAGCACAACAAAAAAATAAAACATCATGGCCAAGTGGGATTCATATCAGGGATGCAAGGATGATTCCACATTAGAAAATAATCAATGTAATCCACCATATAAATAAGAAAAAATAAAAGAACCACATGATCATATTGATTAATGCAGAAAAGGCATTTGACAAATTCCAACATGCAATCCTGATAACAACACTCAACAAAGTAGGAATTGAAGGGAAATCCCTCAGAATAATTAAGAACATATATACAAAACCAAAGGCCTACATTATTCTCAAGGAGAGAATCTGAAAGCCTTCCCTCTGTGAACAGGAACCAGACAAGGATGCCCTTGTTCACCACTCCTATTCAATAGTGTGCTGGATTTCTTAGCCAGAGCTATATGGCAGAATAGGGAAATTAAACACACCTAACTTTTTTAAGTGTTGAAGAGCTTGATGTCAGCTTGAGGACTAAGGTGCACCTGACCCAAGCCATGGTATTTTCATAAACTTCATATGCATGCGAAAGCTGGACAATGAATAAGGAAAACCATAGAAGAATTGATACTTTTGAGTTATGGTATTGGAGGAGAATATTCAAAGTGCCATGGGCTGCCCAAAGAACCAATAGATCTATTTTGGGAAAAATGCAGCCAGAGTGCTCTTTGGAGGCCAAGATGGCCAAACTTGGTCTCTCATACTTTGGACATATTGTCAGGAGGGACCAGTCGCTGGAGAAGGATATCATGTTTTTAAGTTGGAGGGTCAGAGAAAAAGAGGAAGATCCCCAATGTGATAGATTGGCCAAGTGGCAGCATCTATGGACTGAAGCGTGGCAACAATAGTGAGATTGGCCCAGGATTGGGCAGTGTTTTGTTCTGCTGTGCATAAGGTCACTATAAGTCGGTACCGACTTGAAGGCACCTAACAACAACAACTTGGAAAGAGGAAGTAAAACTATTTGCAAATGATGTGATCCTATACCCAAAGACTCAGTAAGAAATCTACTAGACCTCATTGGAAGATTCAGCCAAACGGCAGGGTATAAGATTATCATACAAAAATCAGTTGGATTCCTCTATATTAATAATGACAGCACTGAAAAGGACATTAGGAAAGCAATACCATTTACAATGGTCACCCAAAGGATGAAATATCTAGGAATAAATGTAACCAGAGAAACAAAGAACCTATACAAAGAAAACTATAAAACACTACTACAAGAAACCAAAAGAGACTTATAAAAATGGAAGAATATACCATGCTTCTGGACAGGACAACTTAATATTGTGAAAATGTCAATACTGCCCCAAACAATCTACACATACAATGCAATGCCAATCCAGAGTCCAATGACATTCTTCAAAGAAATGGGAAAAACAATTACAACCTTTATATGAAAAGGAAAGTGACACAGGATAAGCAAAGCATTGCTTAAGAAGAAGTATAATGTTGGAAGCCACTTACTCCCTGATTTCAAAATTTACTGCATGGCTACAATGGTCAAAACATCTTGGTACAGGTACAGTGAAAGACACATTGATCAATGGAACAGAATGGAGAATCCAGAAATTAACCCATCCACATACAGCCAACTGATTTAGTCTCTTCAACAGATGGTGCTGGCAGAACTGGAAAGCAATATGCAAAAGACTGAAAACAAGGCTTTTATCTCACACCATATACAAAAACCAATTCAGTGTGGATTAAAGACTTAAATGCGAATCCCAGAATTATAAAAGCAATCAATGAAAAAATTGGGACAGATTTGATGGCTCTAATGCAGAGCACACACAGACTACCAAACATTGTAAAAATTATACAATCAAAAGTAGACAAAATAGATGATTGGGGCAAACTAAAAATTAAAAACTTATGTGCATCAAAAGACTTCACTGAAAGAGTAAAAAGGGAGCCCACAGAATGAGAAAAAATATTTTGCAATGATATATCATACAAGGGAGTAATTTCTAAAATATATAGGAAATTACAACATGTCTACAA
>NW_006408633.1:6769868-6771614 GCF_000296735.1 Chrysochloris asiatica
TTGAATCTTGGTTTCCCTCGCCTACCATTGAAAAATAGACACTTGAGGGAGATAGTACAGAAGAGCCAAAAACATCACTAAAGAAATCTTGTAAGTTTGTCTTCTGCCTATAACTGATTTTAATACCTAAAATGGGGCTAGACCTTGCCCAGTGAAGGAGGCTTCCTGCAAAGCCTTTTTATTGCATAAGACCATAGGTGGAATACTGATCCCCATCCAGAATCTTCTGAGGTGGGAAATTTCCATTTGAAAAAGCAAGCTGACCACCCTGGAGTGGCTAGAAGAACAGAAGCTACTTCTTGAAAGAAAGGACAGTAGGAAAAATAAAAAAAACAATAACTTCAGTCCAATAGACTACTGTAAGAACAAGCAAGTTGTTCACCCAGCAACCATTAAGGCAAGTGGTCAGGTCCCCTCAGGGAACCCTGTATAGGGTTTCTGAGGCTGTAAATCTTTATGGGAGCAAAAAGCCTCATCTTTCTCTGGCAGAATCACTGGTAGTTTTGAACTGCTGACCTTGAAATTAGCAGCCTAACTCGCAACCACTACACTACCAGAGCTCCTTATACAGTAATATAGTCATATGTTTATAGGTATGTTTCTCCCTCAAAAGCAACTGTTAGATTTAATTCATATATAATCCAACCAATTTAGACCCTCTGCATATCATTTCTCAATAGATTAATGAAGTTCAAATTATTGTTGTGATTCCCATTTATGCTGCTCTTTATCTTCCTTTATGGTTTTGTTGTTGTCAGTGGTGGTTTGTTTATTTTAAAGAATTGCATTCCACTCAGCTATTCATCACAAGTATTTTTACAGAGATCAATTCAGTTGAAATAACTAGATCTATACAATGTCAACAGAATGGAAAATTCTTTATTTATTAAGCAGTGCATTTTGGTTTTGCTTTGTTTTGTATTGTTCTTTGAGTACTGATGAAAAAGAACTAGAGCATCTATAACATTTGCACGTACTATTCAAGAAATGTATGACTCTTGAATTTGCAGATTGCAACTATTTTCCAGTGAAATAATATCATTTCTCCTCTCAAAAGCTCATCAAGTTTTCAAAGAACTAAATGGTGAAAGCAAAAATACCTTTGTTTCCCAGTGCAATGTTACAGATTATGAGTCCCTTAAAAGTAGGATTTATACTCTTCCACTTCGATTATATTCGTTTGTAGTACTGTTCACAATTTTATGGAATAAAGGAAGCTTTTCCCAGTTATATTGCCTCACCAGCATTAAGGGCCTAGTCAATGACAGAGAAAAGTTTTATGTTCTTTGTATATAAATTTAGTCTACTGAGTTTCCAAAACATTGGTGAGTGGTTTCTTGAGGCACAAAAATTGTCTCTGAGCAAGCAGTATTTCTGAAAGCCCATTTCTAAGGGATATATCATTGTCTTGGTACATACATCTAATATAACCAGACACAACAACTCACTAAAAAGCACCTCACATAGAATTTTTAAAGTAAAATTAAAAATACAACATTAGATCTAATTGATAGTCATCCAAATATTGGTCATGATGGTAACAGGCAGATGAAAGGCCATGAGGAGGTCATTTCTTGCATCTGACTACATAATATAAATTGAAGTTCCAGATGTGGAGAAAATGAGTCTAGTAACAAAACAGCATATCAGAAATATTAGACTTTAAAATGGTCTATGGATGTACACAAACACACTTACATTTCCTTATCCTAAGAAAAGTTACAGCTAGGGGAATTGGTAGCAGAA
>NW_006408633.1:6773375-6773939 GCF_000296735.1 Chrysochloris asiatica
TCAGAAAACCAAAAAGGAAGAATACATTCAGCATTTCTCAAGCTGGGGGAACTGAAGAAAAAATTCAAGCCTTGACTTTTGTTACTGGAAGATTCTCTGGGCAAATTATTGAATGATGCAGAAAGCATCAAGAGAAGATGGAAAGAATACACAGAGTCACTGTTCCAAAAGGAAATGTTTAATGTTCAACCAATTCAAGAGCCAATGATACTGTAGGAGGTAGTCCATGGTGCATTGAAGGAATTGGCAACGAACAAGGCACCAGGAATTGATGGAATAAAAATTGAAATCTTTCAAGAAAGTGAGGCTGCACAGGAGGTATTCACTGCCAAGAAATTGGGAAGACAACTATCTGGCCAACTGATTGGAAGAGATCCATATTTGTGCCTATTCCAAAGAGAGGTGACCCAATGGAATGTGGAATTCATCGGACAATCTCTTTGATATCCCATGCGAGTAAAGTTTTGCTAAAGGTAATACAGAAGTGGCTTCAATCATATATTGACAGAGGACTTCTAGAGGTTCAAGCGGGATTCTGAAAGAGGCCGTGGAATGAGGGATATC
>NW_006408633.1:6774419-6781265 GCF_000296735.1 Chrysochloris asiatica
GTATGGATTACATCTCAATGTAAAGAAAACAAAAATCCTCACTACTGGACCAATAAACAACATTCTTATCAACAGAGAAAAGATTGAAATTGTCAAGGACTTCATGCTTCTTGGATCAACTATCAATACTCATGGAAGCATCAATCAAGAAATCAAAGGACGTATTGCATTAGGCAAATCTGCTGCCCAAGACCTTTTTAAAGGGTTGAAGAGCAAAGATGTCAGCTTGAGGACTAAGGTGTGCCTGACCCAAGCCATGGTATTTTCAATAACCTCATATGTATGCTAAAGCTGGGCAGTGAATAAAGAAGACAGTAAAAGAATTGATGCCTTTGAATTATGGTTTTGGAGGAGAATATTGAAAGTGCCATGGGCTGCCAAAAGAACAAATAGATCCATTTTTCACCTACTTCTCTGCTTCAATTATTTTCCAGAGGTAGACATTTGTAGTGTATATATATATGTATATATTCTACGAAATTTTCTAGTTTGTACATATGTCTAAATATCTCTTCTCTATGTGTATACCCCTGTTTATTTCCACATCTATATGCCAAAAGATGATAAGGCATAGTTCTGATCGGTTAACATTCTTTTTTTATTGTGATAAATATGTATGTAACAAACACTTGCCATTTGAACAACTGTTTTATGTACAGTTCAGTGACATTATGTCCATCACCATAAACAGTTGATATTCTTAGTGTTGAGAAGAATTTTTGGATAGAAGCGTGTGTATGGAAGACATACTCAGCCATTTAAAAAACCTTTTAACAAGTACTCGTAGGAAAACATAAAACATCTATTGAGAAATATCAATACCACCATGTGTTCTTCAGTTTACAGAGTCCTTTCATAAGATTATACTTCATTAGAGTCTCAGAATAACCCTTGAGGTAAGTTGTTGTTTTTGTTGTTAAGTGCCATCAAGTCTATTCCGACCCATAGCAAACCTGTATAGGGATTCTGAGGAGCAGCTATTGAGCTTGAACTGAGGGCCTTGCGGTTCAAATAGCTTTGCAGCATGGCACATTAATCCACAGCATCACACCAGGGTTCATGAGTTAGGTTGTTGTTGCTAAGTGCTGTGGAGTCAGTTCTGACCTATAGCGACTCTGTATAGGGTTTCCGAGGAGCAGCTGGTGAGCTCGAACCACCTACCTTGCAGTTCAAATGACTTTGTAGTCTGGCACATTAAGTCACAGCGCCACACAAGGACTCCTGAGGTAGATTGTTGGTGTTGCTAAGTGTCGTCGAGTCGATTCCTACCCATAGCGACCCTGTATAGGATTTCCAAGGAGCAGCTGGTGAGCTTGAACCATGGACCTTGCAGTTCAAATGGCTTTGCAGTCTGGCGCATTAACCCACAGCGCCACACCAGGATTAGGAAAGAGTTATTACTCTCATTTACAAATGAGGACACAGAGATAAGAAGATTAGCTCAGTGTCACTCCAAACCTGAGTTTCACCATATCAACACTCTGACAGGGGAAAAGCCAGTGGTATTATAAAGAACCAGGCATCACTTTGATTACGATTATATAGAACAGAATGATGTTGCCCCAGAAGATTTAAAATATGTTAAAAAGAGTGAGAGAGAATACTAAAATGAATTTTGAGGTACCCAACATCCAACTTCCACAATTATTCATCTTTTGATAATCTTTGTGTTAATTTTTTAAGAATTGAAGTTAAAATATTGGTGATGGCTATGGGATCAAATATGGCGGTTACAGGATGTGACTTATTCACTGTGCTTCGGTTATATAAACAATGTCTATTCTATAAGCACGAGTCCAAAGAAGGAGCTGGAGAGATTCAGTATGTTTTGACTAAGTTAAATTTACGTTGAGTGAAGCTGCTGTGATAGCTGTTCCTTTATACATCACCAGTCATCTGAATTTGGAAGCTCTAAAGAAACAGGTTCAGCATGAACTGACAGATGGGTGGTGGCTCTGCATGAGAACTATTAGTTGTGAATCAAACCTGATTCTCCCTCATAAAAGATGGGAATTCTACCATAGAACCACTAATGACCCTACCATGTTCATAGTTGTTTTATTTTCACCATTGTAGCTCTAATTCCTAGTATATAGTAATTGCTCAAAAACTCTTACTGAATGAATGAGCTTTGCCCCAGTTTAGATGTGGAAGCAAGAAGAAGACCACACATGGCAGTATGACCAACCTTTGCAGACTACTTTTTTTAAATGTTTTTATTGTGAATTGAGTGAAAGTTAACAGGACAGATCATCAGTTTTACATTCAACAAATCATACAGTTTGTTGCGTTACAATTATTATAATCCCCTCCATGTATCATGGAGGAAGACTCCAAAGAGATGGATTGGCCAAGTGGCAGCATCGATGGACTCAAGCGTGGCAACAATAGTGAGGTTGTCCCAGGATCTGGCAGTGTTTCGTTCTGCTGTGTATAAGGTCACTATGAGTCGGTACCGACCTGATGGCACCTAACAACAACAACAATGTACCATCAATTAGCAGTATTTCTAACTATTAATTCTAGCGCTTTTTTTTTTTTTTAAACACTCAGGCAGATATAATAATTTACACCACCAAAGGGCACATTCTGCAAATCGGCCTCCTAGCCGCCAGCTCTCGGTCCCTCTGTTTCCATGAATTTAGAGTCCTCAGCTGCTCCCCTCTCTCCATGTCCTCATCTCTGCCTCCGTGTCTGATGTCGCTGTTTCTCTGGAATAAGGTCCCGCATTCTACTTGTGCTCTTCTCCCTTGATGATCCTAGGGTCCTCT
The DNA here is from genome assembly GCF_000296735.1 of Chrysochloris asiatica. Taxonomy (NCBI): domain Eukaryota; kingdom Metazoa; phylum Chordata; class Mammalia; order Afrosoricida; family Chrysochloridae; genus Chrysochloris; species Chrysochloris asiatica. The sequence goes on from NW_006408633.1 coordinate 6,777,191, forward strand.
GTTTCTGGAAAGTAAGATTAACTACTCTCCCTGTTTTTGTTACAAAACTTCTACATTTATGATTGTGACAGTTGCAATTAGTCATGATAACAATTACTCAATATTGAATCATAAGAACCTTATCTCCCTCTCTTTTTACCAGACTCATCTAGACAAGACGAAAACTATTCGATGGGGACTCTGTCTTCCCTCACACACATTTATACTAAACTCCCTCTTGAAACCTTGTAAGCCAGTCACTTTGTGCCGTTATCGCCCCCTCATTTTAGATAGCCAATGTCTAAGTTACCTGTCCCTATCTACCCTGTGTACAGAGGGAATAGCATTGATACTTGATGTGAAGACTCCTTCCCTCTCTATTGGTATTTAGAGCTACTACATCCATGAGTATAGGTCAAGTTCATCAAATTGTAGCAATTTACCCTTGTTTCCTTTATCAAAAATTGTTTTGTTCTGTTTTTTTGTAGACTATTTCTTGATGTGTATCAGATGCTGCCGTGAAGCGTCCTGTGCTGATCATGCGTTGGTTTCGATTCTCAGTGTTTTGCGTATAGTAATTAATTTAATTCTTCTAAAACCCTATGAAGAAGGTACTATTGTCAACTTTCGTGTTTTGTAGGGAAGCGGTAAGTAAATTAGTCAGGCTCACATGGATAGTAGGTGGTAGAGTTGGCAGTCAAAAACCAACAGTGTAGGCCCAGAGTCTGTGTGTTTAGCTACTACTCTTTGCAATTATGCTGCAGAGTGAATACCATCTATGAAACTTTGAACACTCTTGAGACATTTGACTAGATGGAGCTCATATCTGTACTAACAGATTAACTCACAAAATCACTTCTTTACAATAGTGCCAGAAAAATAGGAGGGCATCTCACATAGATTTTTAAAAAAGGGTTTTTATCATTTTTCATAAGTACAAGGTACTTCTAAGTGTCTTGTGGGAGGGAGTGTGGTAGAATGTTTTCATGAGACTCTCACCAAATTTTGGTCTTGCGGTGGCACCATCGGATAAACAATCGACCTCAAGGGTGGTATGAACCACAAGGTCAGTAATTCAAACTCACCAGCAATTCTTTGAGTTGGAAGGGACTCAACATTATGAGTTGGAAGGGACTCAATAGCAGTTAACAACAACAACAACAACCATCAAAGTTGCCTCATTTCCTGAAAGGCATCTAAAGGGGGCTATTACCAGGGGCATGCAGGTTCTGGTTTGCATTCAGAGGAGGAGACACTATCTTCTTAAATGACACATGGAAGAGGAAGTGTCATGAATTGTAAATAAGGAAGAGAGAGAATTGTTGAGATGGATATGGAGAAAAACTGCCTTCTCCAAACCACATCCCACCTCCCTTAGCTTCATCCAACTTTGGCAGAGCCCATCCTGTTTTACTTCTTAAGTTTACTAGCAGGAAGAGAGGAATTTCTTCAAGAATCTTCCCCCAATAAAATCCCCTAATACTTCCTAGATGAATAACAGTTTTGAGTAAGACATCATGCCATTATTAAAAAGAGTGAAATGAAGCTCGAAGGGTTGATATAGAGTGATCTCTAATGTATATATTAAAGTAAAAAATGAAAATCAAGATTCAAAGTATCATTAATATCAAGGCTTCCACTGTAGGATCGGCACTGGCCTACAAATCACAAGGTTTGGCAGTTTAAACCCACCAGCTGCTCCTTAGAAACTCTATGCAGGGTTACTATGAGTCAGAACTGACTTGACGGCATTTAACAACATCAATAAAAGTCATTTGTGGAAAAGAAATCCTGTTAGCATAATGGATTATAATTTAGGCTGTTAATCATAAGGTCAAGGAGCTCTGGTAGCGTAGTGATTACGAATCAGGCTGCAAACCTTAAGGACAGTGGTTCGAAACTACCAGCCACTCCGCGGGAGAAAGATGAGGCTTTCTACTCCAGTAAAGATTTACACCCTCGGAAACCCAGTACAGGGTCGCTATGGGTCGGAAAAGACTAGACGGCACTTAACAACAACAACAATCATTTAAGGTCAGCAGTTTGAATCTACTAGTATCGCTGGAGAAGAAAACGTGGCTTTCTGCTCTTGTAAAGATTTACAGCCCTGGCAACCCTATACAGGGTCGCTATGAGTCAGAACCGACTACACAGCACACAACCACCATTACTACCACCATTTGTGGAAAAGGAAATGTGATAGGGTGAGGTCACTAGGTAGGTGTCGTCTAGTGCAGTAACTCTTGGTTTCATCCTCCTCTCCCGAGCCTCCTCCCATACCAGACTACACAGAATCCTCAGTTAATGTTTATTATCAGTCTTCATCACTGCATTGTATGTGATAAATACAGCTGTTAATTACTTAAAAGTGATCTTCCTTAGATTATATGATTGCTAACAAAATTTCTTTCATGAAATCTTTCTATATTGAATTACATTATTAGTAGCTGAGAGGAAACACCTTTTCCTTGCATTACTACTTCATCCTCAAAAAATATGTTGTTGATGTAGATTTACAAATACTGCTTACTGCAATATTATAGCTAAAACATCCGAAAATATGACAAAACTGGTGGTGGTGGTGTGCTGTGGAGCTGGGTCTGACTCATAGCAACCCTGCATAGGGTTTCCGAGGCTGTAAATCTTTATGAGAGCAAAAAGCCTCATCTTTCTTCCAAGGAACAGCTGGTCGTTTCAAACTGCTGACTTTGAGGTTAGCAGCCTGACTCGTAACTACTACGCTACTGTTGTTGTTAAGTTCTGTCAAGTCGGTTCCAACCCATAGCGACCCTGTGTAGGGTTTCCGAGGAGTTGCTGGTAAGCTTGAACCACCGACCTTGCAGTTCAAATGGCATTGCAGTTTGGCACATTAACCCACAGCTACTGGCAACTACGCTACTGGCAACCATAAACACTAACTACAACAAAGAAAACCACAGGAACAGATTGTTGCTGTTGGTAGGTGCTGTCGAGTTGGTTCTAACTCATCATGACTCCCTGGACAACAGAAGGAAACACTGCTGGGTACTGCATCAGCCTCACAATCATTGCTACGTTTGAGCCATTGTTGATCCAACTCTTTGAGGGTCTTCCTCTCTATCATTGACTCTCTACTTTAGCAAGAATGACACCCTTCTCCAAGGACTGATTTGTCAGGATACAGTGTCCAAAATACGTGTGACAAAGTCTTACCATTTTTCTAAGGAGCACTTTGACTGTATTCAAATTTCTTCCAAGTCAGATTTTTTTGTTCTTATTGCATCCCATGGTGTATTCAGTATTTTTCACCAACACCATAACTCAAATGCATCAATTCTTCTTTGGTTTCTCTTGCCCATTGTTCAGTCTTCACATGTATATGAGGTGACTGACAATATCATGGCTTGCCTCAGGAGCACCTTAGGCTTCAAAGTGACATTATTACTTTTTAACACTTCAAAATTGTTTACAGCAGATTTGCCCAGTACAGTACATTATTTGATTTCATGGCTCTGCTTCCATAGGTGTTGATTGTGGATCCAAGTAAAATGAGATCCTTGACAATTTCAATATTATCATGATGGTGTTTATTAGTCCAGGGAGCACATTAGATGGTTACAAAGTAAATTATTGCTGTTGTTGTTAAGTGTTGTCGAGATTCTAAGGAGCGGCTGGTGAGTTTGAACCGCTGACCTTGTGGTTCCACCCAGTCTTGTGGTCCAGTGCTTATCCTACAGTGTCACACCAGAACTCCAAAAAGGAAATTAGCATAAAGTTTTAGCCTTGTAGGTATACACATGTAAACCCAGCTTATGAAAAATGTTCTGCTGTTAAAACTAACTTCAAGGATTTGTTAAATAAAAAAGATATTTATGCTGTAGCATTATACAAAAATTTTATAGGCAGTCATTTTTGTTTCACTCCCTCTGACAATGTCATTTGGGATGGTCCACACACCTCCTCAATTATATCCCTAAGTTACCCTACTGGTGTTTAACATAATTTGGAAGACAGCTACCTGGTTAACCAATTGGAAGAGATCCATACTTGTGTCCATTCCAGCAGAATGTGGAAACCATATAACTGTATCATTAATATCAAATGCAAGTAATGTTTT
>NW_006408633.1:6781568-6787718 GCF_000296735.1 Chrysochloris asiatica
TTCGAACCACTGACCTTAAGGTTCGCAGCCCGATTCGTAACCACTACGGTACCAGAGCTCCTTAAAAGATGTTTACCTGTGGTTTATTAACTATGCAAAGACTTTTGACTGTGTTGAACAAGACATGGATACCATTGTGAAGAATGGGTATTCCAGAAGACTTACTTGTGCTCATGAGGAACCTGTACATAGAACAAGAGGCAGTTGTTAGAACATAGCAAGGGCATATTAAAGAGTTCAAAATTAGAAAAAGAAGAAGAAAAAAATGCGCAGTGTTGTATCCTTTTACCATATTTATTCAATCTGTATGCTAAGCAAATAACCCAGAAGCTGGATTATATGAAGAAGACATTGCATGAGGATTAAAGGATGACTTAATAACAACCTGTGATATGCAGATAATGACTTTGCTTGCTGAAAGTGAAGAGGACTTAAAATACTGATGGAGATCAAAGACTACAGCCTGCAGTATAGACTGAACTTCATTGTAAAGAAAACAAAAATCCTTACCTCTGGGCTAATAAATAACATCATGATAAATGGAGAAAAGATTGAAGTCCAAGATTTCACTTTACTTGGACCCATAATCAACACTCATGGAAGCAGCAGTCAAGAAATCAAATGGCATATTGCATTAAGCAAATCTGCTGCAAAGATCACTTTAAAGTTTTCAACAGCAAAAATATCAGTTATATGAGGACTAAGATGTGTCTGACCCAAACTGTGGTATTTTCAGATATGCATGTGAAGTCCTGGTGTGATACTATGTTGTTGTTGTTGTTAAGTGCTGTTGAGTCGGTTCCGACCCATAGCGACCCTGTACAGGGTTTCCGAGGGTGTAAATCTTTATGGGAGTAGAAAGCCTCATCTTTCTCCCACGGAGCAGCTGCTAGTTTCGAACCGCTGACCTTAAGGTTCGCAGCCCCATTCGTAACCACTAACTATAGGATAAGCACATAAGGACGGTGGTTCAAACCCACCAGCTGCTCCTTGGAAATCCTATGCAGGGTCACTATGAATTAGAACCAACTGGATGGTACTTAACAATAACGTATGTATGTGAAAGTTGAAAAACATAAGAGAATCCATGTATTTGAATTATGGTGTTGGAGAACAATATTGGAAGTACTACGGACTGCCAGAAGAACAAACAAATATGTGCTAGAAGAAGTACAACCCTAGAAGCCAGAATAGTGAGACAAAGTTTCATACTTAAGACATGTTATCAGGAATGACCAGTATCTGGAGAAGGACATCAATCATGCTTGATAAGTCCTTCCACGAAAAAGTGGAAGACCTCCAATTTGATGGATCGACATTGTGGCAAAGCAATAGGCTCAAACTTAGCAACAATTGTGAGAATGGTGCAGGGCTGGGCAGTGTTTGGCTCTATTGTACATAGAGTCACTATGAGTTGAAACTGACTCTATGGTACATAACAGCCGCACAAGTGCCTGGAAACATAAAAAATGCTTGCCTCTATTGAATAAAAGAGGTCTTTTCACTCTAAACCTTGTCATATTTTTTTGGAAAAAAATTTAACCGTATGCATTCATTATACTTAAAAAACAGTTAACATATTTCAATTATGAACTTGGAAAAGGTAAAAGAGTTGTTATATATTTTTAATTGTGAGAGAAAAGCAGCATTTTATGTGGATTGTGTGTTTTGGGAGAAGGGTTTTGAACAACAATGCAGGGTATAATTCTGCCTCTTCATCTCACTGAAGGATAATTCTGTCAATTGTTAGTAAAATATACTTGGATGTAAAAGAGGGATTTGAGAGATTCCTGTTTATTAAGTTAGGGAACGTTTGATGATTTAATAAAATTAGGGAACATTTGTCACTCCCAGATTAGGGAGAAATACAGAGAAAACCAAAGGGAACAAATGTGGTCAGAAAAAAAAAAAGCTAGTTCCTGTCCAATCAGTGCCACAAACAGTCTATGCTCCAGGAGAGCGTTGTCACAGAGGTTTGGTCACACACAGAGTATCCTGAGCACCCAGTTGCTGAAAGTTTCCTTTTCATTGCTTCTCAGGTGAGACCTGTATGCAGCTGGACCCCCGGATATCCTGGCAGGAAGTTCATGCTCTGAAATGGTTCCTGGCTAAGAATTCAAGTAGAGTCAGGCTGGGGGGATCCTTGTCAGATGGCACTGGGGGCAAAAATCCTTTCTTGAAAGCCTCACACCAGGGACTGTTGCCCCTTAATACTGTGAGGAGGCAGGAGCCTGTGTAATGGTAACTCTCTGGAGCCCAACTGTAAGTCTTTTGCTTAGAGCGAAGTTGTTGTTGTTAAGTACCACTGAGTCGATTCCGACCCATAGCGACCCTGTACAGGGTTTCCAAGGAGCAGCTGTTTGAACCTTGCAGTTCAAACGACTTTGCAGTCTGACACATTAGCCCACAGCGCCACACGAGGACTCCTTAGAGCTAAGTAGGGACAGTAAACTTGGAAGCCCTCAGGAGCTAGACTGTTGTTGCTAAGTGCTGTGGAGTGGGTTCCAACTCTTAGCGACCCTGTATAGGGTTTCCGAGGAGCAGTTCGACTCAATGGCACTTCATAACAACAACAACACCTTGCAGTTCAAACCGACCTTGCGGCCCTGCCCCAGCCCATTGTCCCACAGTGCCACAGCAGGATTCCACAAAAACACTATTGTTACTGTTGTTAAGTGCTGTAGATTTGATGGATGCATAGCGACTTTGTTTCAGAGAAGCGGCTGTTGAGCTGAAACTGCCAATTTTGCAGTTCAAACTGATTGTGCAGTCCAGCGCATTAACCCACAGCGCCGCACTAAGATGCTCCCCCCAAATAAATAAATATATAAAAATCTGGACCGCTTAATGAATTTGCATGTCCGTAGAGCACTAGAGAGCATTAGAAACCCTATAGGACACAGCTCTACTCTGACACACATGGGACTAGGTCGGTAACTTTAAAATATTTGAAGTGTGAACTTCGGCGAGCTGGGAAAGTATTTTCTGATTAAAGATACTCAGATTCAGGCGTTCAAAGTAGTACAACTGCTAGTTTGTGACCCCATGCCTGTCTTGGCTTAGTATCTGTATCTCCCTCGGGGCTCCAACCTGAAAGCACAGGATTAGAGGAGAAACAGCTCCTTCCAGGGATGATCCCCAGTATCAGGGAGCCCAGATGTGGCTCAGAAGTGGCTCAGAGCCCCTTATTGGCTATATTTTCTTTCTATCAGAAAGGAAGTTGTTGCGCTCGGAGTGCTGCCTTCTAGGCGAGTGGAAGCTGGACAGGTGTAGACGAGAGGAGGTAAAGCTCCCAGATACCCGGAGCTGGAGCTCCGCCTATGGCCCCGCCTCATCTCGCCCCGCCCCGTGCTCTAGGAGTGTCTATCCTGCTCCCACCCCTCACTGAGTCCCGGGACCCCGGGCAGAAGTTGTTGTGTGGCTGCTGCCTTGCTTCTGGCCACCGGCATCACTTGCTGCAGAGGGCCCAGATCCCGTCTCCCATCCTGGGTCTCCTGTCCGACCAGCCCTGCACACAGGACTATCCGCTGCTGGGCTGGGGCTGGGGCATCCTTGCCTGCCCGGCAAGCTCCGGGGTGCGGCGCTGCGGCGCACGTCCCGCCTCTGCCTTAGTCTTGGGGCAGGCGGAGAGAGATCGGGCTCTTGAATTGTGGGCGCTGCGCCTGGCGCAAAGTGCAGGATGGAGCGCAAAGTCCTCCTGGCCATCGCACTGTGGCTGTGCATGCAGAGTCGGGCTACTACCATGGGTAAGGAGCCTACTCCCTGAAAGGGAGGAGGAAAGGTGGGATGTGTGTGGAGAGATGTGGATCTGGGAGGATGTGGAGGCTTCCCTCTAACTTCGAATCTTGGAGTTGAAGTGTGGAAAGGGACTTGACACTTCATACTGTTTATTTATCAGTGAGACTCAGAGACTGGCCCAGGAAACTGAGACTCAATGACTGGCCCAGGATTCCCCAGAGAGTTTGTGGTCGCCCGAGTTCTAACCTGGTTCATTTTCCAAGGTCTGGTCTCCTGCAGAGGCCCACTGGAGAATGCCCAGCGAGCCGACGCACCCTCGGGCTCCCGGGGGGCGAGGTTGGGAAGGTGCCTCAAGCAGGGGTGCAGGAGGTGTCCCTGCAGCCAGGAACAGGCGGTGAAAGTCTGGGCTGCACCCTTCATCCAAACCCTGGGCACGGGTAGGCATCAGGGAGCACCAGCCCGGAGGCTCGGAGTGCAACGTGCACTCAGCTCTACCTCGGGCTAGAGTGGAGCGGGGATCCGGGCCAGTGTTCTTCTTAATTCACAGGCACAACCAGTAAAGAGTGGCATCCAGGGAAGGGGAATCTTTCTTTTTTTCCTTCAGTGGTGCAGGGTTCAACTGCCCCTGGCGAGATGGTGGTGGTTATGTGCCGTGGAGTTCGTTCCCGACTCATAGCGACCCTGTACAGGGTTCTGTATAGGGTTTCCGAGGCTGTAAATCTTTATGGGAGCAGAAAGCCTTATCTTTCTCCTGTGGAACAGCTGGTAGTTTCGAACTGCTAATCTTGCGGTTCGCAGCCCGATTCGTAAGAGAGAAGGTGGGGGAAAATTGGGCTTGACTCTGGGGTTTACCCAAATGTCTCTAAGTGACAGTCACCTTAAGTAAAACAGTTTTTATGTTTGTTTAAAGTGCTTTGTCCCTGTGATAAGCGCAGGAGTTGAGCGATAAACTAGAAGTTTAAACCCTGAAGTTTAAGCCCTGAAGAGCGCTCTGAACTTGGTACCCAGTTCTAGTGCTGCTCCCTAACATTTCGGTGTCAAAAAACATAAGGAACACAGGCGCGGTTGATGCCTTTTTTCTTTTTTAAAGTTTCCCAGATAATATTCCTTCTCTGTAACCATTATTTGTTCATATTCAGATTCCATGAAGTCAGAAAGGAAAAAAAAAAAGTTTAGGGAAAGAGTCACCTGTCTTTTAAGACTCTTCTAAAAGAGTCACCTGTCTTTAAGACTCTTCTACTCACTGTAGCGAGATCATCTGTCGCCAGTGACTGAATTTTCCTAATAATAACTTGGTTCACCAGGCTATGGGCCATCCTGAAAAGGGCCCTCTCCCCGCACCTCTATGGGCAGAGAATGCAGGACTGGACCATGTGGTTGCTCTGTATTCCACAAAGATGTGAGCTACTTTTAAGCCTGCAGTGTTTCCTAGCTCAGTGGCAGTAATGGTACTAGAGTTGCCCTGAATAATGGTGAGGTTGCCCTTTTGGATTATGTGGCTTACTTAATTGGATTGGGCTATAATTGGTGCCATCAAACTCTAAAGACAGAGACACTGTTGTTTTTCCTTCCTGTGTTTGAGCTGGAAGGGGTAATAGTGCACAAACTAATTAATATTGGTTATGGGACTTGAACATAGAAGGGCTTTTTATTGAGCAGAAGGATATGTATCGCTTAGGCATTTTTGCAGGACCTTCTGAAGAACAGAACTCAAACATACCAATGAATGAAGCTTAATGGGGAAAAAAAGAGCCTTGGTCTTCAGATAATGAATTTGAAGTTATTATTATTGATAGCGTTGTTGAATAGATTTTTGTTGTAGATGTCTCTAGAACAGTATGGTGTTGTCCTGGCTTCCTTCTTTTTTCAAAAAAAAAAAAAATGTGCATAGGAAATTGTATCTAAAGTATGAGATAATTTGTGACAATACTTTATGATATATCTTTTAAAAAAATAAAGTCTCTTGGTGGTGGCAGGGAGCTTGGCTTATTTTGAGCTTGCTCATTTAATACTATTTTACTCTTTGAATGTGTCCAAATAATGGCTTCTATTTGGATCACAGTGCAAGTTGTATTGCGGCTTTCAATGTGTTTTTCAACCTAGTGTTTTCCAGTGAAGTTTGAAATTTGTGCTTATATAAATATATTTTCATTCTCATTTTCTTGCACAAAGTGGGACTCTATTTTTGTAAGGCATTTCTTTTTATTTTTAAACACTTCACTTTATCGTTTACATACTTTGAGGGCAGTTATTTTCCACATATTGAAAAGTATGAATTGCAAAGTGCTGTACTAGCTACAAGGAGCTCTGGTAGCATAGTGGTTACGATTCAGGCTGTGAACCGCAAGGTCAGCAGTTTGAAATTACAGCTGTTCCGTGGGAGAAAGATGAGGCGTTCTGCTCCTGTAAAGA
>NW_006408633.1:6787818-6831257 GCF_000296735.1 Chrysochloris asiatica
AAAAAAAAAAGAAAAGAAAAGATAAAAAGGTTAGTGTACTGCTTGGCATCAATTTAAAAAGTTATATCTATTTTTTGAAAAGTTCAACTAATTACTAAAGATGGCCCTATTGACCTAAGGTACTGACCCCTCAAACTTTACTACCTTTCCATCTACTGGGCCACAGTATCTTTGACACTTAGGGAAAAATGATTTTACATATTTTCAAGGAGCATAACATTTTGAAAATGTGTGCTAAATTATAGATTTGATTTTTCTTTTCACTTTCTGTTTTTCTAATTTACTTGCTCCAGGATACAGGATTTATGATGTGGTTCTCAGTCCCCCACATAGAATTGAGTTGTCTGTTGGAGAGAAGCTTGTGCTAAATTGTACAGCAAGGACTGAACTAAACGTGGGGATTGATTTCAACTGGGAATATCCTTTGAAGGTAACACTAACAATTCAAAGCCAGACCTCCACATGCTTTGATCGTAATCCCCAAAGAAGAGAGATAGGGATTACTCTGGCCAGATAAACTATGTTGTTGTTGTTAGCTGCTATCCATGTTAACCCCAGGCACGACAGAACAAAACCACTCTGCCCATTCCTGTGCCAGCCTCATGACTGGTGTAGGATTTGGCCATTGGGTTTTCATGGACTGATTTTCAGAAGTAGATTACCAGGTATTTTTTCCTAGTCCATCTGAAAACTTCACTGAAACCTGTTCAACATCATAGCAACATACATAGCTGCTACCTGTAGGCAGACAATGGCTGTCTGCATATGTGCTGCAGTAGCTAGGAATCAAACCTGAGACTCCCAAATGGAAAGTGAGAATTCTACCATGGAACCGCCACTGCCCTCAGATGAAATCTGTTGTGTATATTGAGTCGATTCTGACTCATAATGGCCTATGTTGTTGTTAAGTTCCTTCGAGTTGGTTCTAACTCTTTTATAAGCTTTCTGAGCTTTTAAGTCTCCACAGGAGTAGAAAGCCTCATCTTTCTTCTGAGTGACCTATATAAGGGCCTTAAAACTTAAAGGTAAGGCAGAGTATACAACACTGTGGATAAAGAGATGCAAGGCCAAGTATTCTGGGCCACTCTGCTACAATGAGGCCATGAATATTAGTGTTCTCTGAGTATGTACTGGTAAACTTTGATCAATTTTACCTCTTCAAGGGGTAAGATGAGTCGCAACTCTTGAAGAGTGGTCCTAGTTGTCTTGTGCTCACTATGTGAGATTTTTCTAAACTCCTGATTCATTTGCTTCTATTTATTTCTCCTGACACCAAAGAACATTATCTATATGATATTAGAAGATCAGGAGTACCAATTGTTACATTAATTAATGTTCACCAAGTCCCAAGACTTAATTTTGTTGATACTTAGGAAGCTACTTTGCTCAGCTTTGGAAGTAAATTAAACTTTTTTCTTTTTTTCAGCATCAGCGTAAGAACCATATAACCCGGGATTTAAAGTCTCATACTGAGAGTGACAAGACATTCTTAAGCACCTTAACTATAGATAGTGTAACCCGGAGTGACCAAGGGTTGTATAGCTGTGCTGCATCGAGTGGGATGATGAGCAAGAAAAACAGCACATTTGTCAAGGTCCACGGTAAGCTAAAGGAGCTTTGGTAGCATAGTAGTGGTTATGAGTCGGGCTGCTAATCTCAAGGTCAGCAGTTTAGCTCCTTTGGAATTGTGCAGTGCCTTGAAAAGTGAAACAACTTGGATAAATTTAGCTCAGTTAGTGATTCTCATTAAGTTCATTGGGCAGATCCTTTTGAGCTTTTGCTAGGAAGGCCACTTGATCTAGAGATCAAGAGCATCACTTTGGAGCCAGAGGGACTTGGGTTCAATCCCAACTCTAAAAGTGAAATGAGATCATATAATACATGCTCATTAGATATTCATTGCTGTTGTTATTTTGTCAAGTCAAGTGCTTGTAACTTTAAAAATCTTTGTATTGAAAAGCCAAGAGACCTACTGGGATGAATGTAGATTCAGTTACTCACTGTGGGGCTGTGAGAAAATCAGTTCATTTTTCATTTATTCTCTTTTATTTATACATGCCTCAATTCAGAAGATATTTAGGTAGCGCCCTACTTAGAGACTATGGTAAGGATTTTGGATTTTATAGTATGAGAACACATTGAGAAGTTTTGACAGACAAATACATACTCTAGTTTATGTTTGTTTTTTTTTAGGAATACTTTGTTATGTGAAAAATATACAATAAAATTTTACAATAAATCCATACTTGTGAGAATAAGAATAATTTATTATTTTTTTTAAACAGAAAAACCTTTCGCTGCTTTTCTTAGTGGCATGGAATCTTTGGTGGAAGTCACAGTGGGAGATCGTGTCAGAATCCCTGTAAAGTGTCTTGGTTACCCACCACCTGAAATCAAATGGTAACTAGTAGAAATAAATGGAGAGCACTGTTTCACAAGAAGGCAAATGTTTATATTGTACAAATTTCTGGGGTTTTTTTTCTCCCTCCCACAGGTATAAAAATGGAAGACTACTTGACTCAAATCACACAATCAAAGTGGGGCATGTCTTAACAATTATGGAAGTGAGTGAAAAAGATACTGGAAATTATACTGTCATTCTTACCAATCCCCTTTCCAAGGAGAAACAGAGCCACGTGGTATCTCTGGTTGTGAATGGTGAGTCCATTCAGTTTTCCTTCTCTCCCCAGAATAGATTCTAAAGAGCATGCTCATTGTCTCCCTAAATAGCTAAGCCATCGTTCCACACTTACCTGAAGCATCTTCCACATCATGATTGGCCCAGAGCAGTGGGGTTGACATGAGGTGCAGGACAGTGTGGCATGGGTGTGTTTGCTTGAGAGGTCACATACATGGTTGTTGTTGTTGTTATGTGCTGTGGAGTCAGTTCCAACTCACAGCGACCCTGCACAGGGTTTCCGAGACTGTAAATCTTTATGGGAGCAGAAAGCCTCATCTTTCTCCTGCACAGTGGTTGGTGGACCTTGTAGTTAGCAGTCTAATCCACTGTGCCACCAGAGATCATAATGGAAAAGTTGGTGGTTCTAACTCTTCAGGCACTCTCTGCTGGCGAAAGATGAAGCAGTCTGTTTTTGGTGTAAAGATTTAAAGCCTCAGAAACCCTATGGAGCAATTCTTCTCTGTCCTGTAGCGTTGTTATAAATAGGAATCAACTTGATGGAAGTGGGTTTCAGTAAAGGGTCTGCTAGCTAAGTGAACATGAAAAACCAGACAAATAACTACCCTAAAGTGGTCCCTAGACCACTATATCAGTGTCGCTTGAAATACTTGCTATAATGCAGATTCTTTGATTTCAGGATATTCTGACACATCCTCCTAAATTTTAAGAACCGCTACCTCAAACACAGCAAGTCAGTACCGGTGACACTGATCTTCTACTGTTGTTGATCAGTAAGTCTACAGTAACATCAGCCGTCTGTTTTGCACATCTGGAGGGTGTATGAACATGATCAGTTGTTCATTTTGTCTGTAGTTATTCACATTGGCGTTCACAGATCAATCCGATATACTGGGTGTTTGCATTAGATATTTGCTTATACTCTTTACTCACACCCTCTTGTACTTGCTGACATTTGCTTGGACTCTATTTGCCCAGCAGGGTCAGTGCTAGATTAGGTCCTGAGAGTCATTTGTTTTTAGTTGATGTGAGTTAGGGACCATATTAAGTTTGGATACTTTCCAGCATCAATCACTTTTTAAGCTGAGGTATTCAAGTCACAAGGTCTGCAGTTCAAACCCACCAACCACTCCTCGGAAACCCCATATTGTTGTTGTTGTTGAAACCCCATATAGGGTTGCTGAATTGGAACTGACTCGATGGCACTAAACAACAACAATGTGTAAATAGTTAACCCATCAGCTGCTAACCATAAAATTGGCAGCTTGAGTTCACCGAGAGTTGCCATGGACGAAAGGCCTCGTGATCTAGTTCCAGAAAAATCACACATTGAAAACCCTATGGAGTCCAGTTACACTCTGACACACACATGGGGATGCCATGAGCTGGAGATGACTACACAGCACCTGGTTTTTAAATACCAGTCAAGACCCTAGCATCGTGGCCAGGTGTTTTTTCTTGGATGTTTTTTCAACACCTGATCATTCTTCTCATGTAGTGGCAGAGAACTATGTTTTGTTGCTATGCAATGATTCATAATGGGGCATCTGTCCCATGGTTTGCTTTTTTTTTTTGTCGTTCTTCTTCTTCTAATTCTTAAATCTTTAGGTAAAAGACAGTTTTTTGTGTCCCAAGGCGGATACTAGGATGAGCTAAGACCTTAAATTAAGGAGCTCTGATAGTGTAGTGGTTACAAATCGGGCTGAGAACCGCAAGGTCAGCAGTTTGAAACTACCAGCTGTTCCATGGGAGAAAGATGAGGCTTTCTGCTCCCGTAAAGATTTATAGCCTTGGAAACCCTGTTCAGGGTCGCAATGGGTCGGAACCAACTCCATGGCACTTAACAACAAAAATAAGACCTTTGATTTATAAGCTGCACATTCCATAATTGTAATTCATAAGCATTGAACTTTTTTTTTTAGTACTGTTCTCTCAGGAAACAAGTATATGAATATGTATGTGTATGAAACTGGAATATACAGATTTTATTTCAATTCAGCAGTTCAGTTACCAGAGAAAGTGCTCTAGAAAAATTGGTACAGAGAAATGAAACCCAGAAGATACGTAGAATTAAGGTCATAAACACTCCCACCTCTTGAGGGTGCACAGAAGAACTACATAGAAATCTAAGTTGTATTCATTCATCAGCGATTTAGTCAGATGTGCGCATCCTATGTTTTATAAGGAATGTCAGTGGGTCTTTTCCCAAGGGAATGAGATCATCCGATGAAGGTTCATTTGGTTTCAATGTCCATATCCTTTTGTAAGACCTTGAAGTTGGCAACACAGGGAAACAGGAACTCCACCCTAGCTCCATGAATTGCAGAACTGTTGTGCTGGTTTATGACCATCTGCCCATTCTTCCTGTTATGACACAGATTGTGAACTTTTACTGGGAATGGTGAAAAGTAAATTCACAGTTTTATACAATGAATTGCTGAAGAGGCCTCCTGAAAGTATAGAGTGTGTATTGTTTATGGAAGGTGTTTCCTATTGGGCCGAAGTCAGTGGCAACTCTGTTCATTTGTTTCATTTCCAGGTTTGCCTAGTATTTCTTCTGATCCACCCAGGCTCAGCATACAAAAGGACATACTTACAATTACGGCTAATACAACTCTTCAAATTACTTGCAGGTAAGAGTTCATTTTAGATTCAGATTTCCCATGCTCAGCAACTCATTATTTATCAAGAAAACAATAACAATGTCTACTATTATTATTGTTAGGGGCAGTCAAGTCGGTTCCAACAGAATGAATCCCTGCCTGGCCTGTACCCTCATCACAATTGTTCATCTGTTTGAATCTATCACATCTGCCACTGTGTCGATCCATTTCACTGGGGGGTCTTCCTCTTTTGTGCTGGTCTTCCACTTTAACAAACATGGTGTTCTTCTCCAAAGACTGGTCCCTCCTGAAAACGTGTCCAAAGTATGAGATGAAATCTTGCTAGCCTTGCTTCTGAGGAACATTCTGGCTGTACTTGTTCTAAGACAGATTTGTTTGTTCTTCTAGCAGTCCATGGTACCTTCAATATTGTTTGCTAACATCATAATTCAAATGTACCAGTTCTTCTGTGGTCTTCCTTATTCACTGTCCAACTTTCACATGCATATGTGGCAATGAAAATACCATGTCTTGGGTCAGGCACGTCTTAGTGAGGTCTTTGCTCTTTAAATCTTTAAAGAGGTCTTTTGCAGCAGATTAGCCTAATGCAATGCATCATCTGATTTCTTGACTGCTAGTTCCAGGAGCACTGATTGAGGAAACAAGCAAAATGAAATCTTTGACAACTTTAATTTCTATTATAGCAACTATATTATAATATAGTTGCAACAATTGTTTATAAATAGTGACATTTCTAAGAACTGGTGTAATAGTGAACGTGCTAGGAATGTGTTTTAGGCATTCCACATGATTTTGCTAGTATTTTTCTCATACTGCCCTCTTACTCTCATACACACACACAAAACACACATGGGAAGGCTTAAATATGCACACACTCTCAGACGTCAATGTTCAGAACATCAGTATAGCAGACACTGAGTAGGGATCAAATCAATCAATGAACTTGAGGACATACTCTTAAAGAATGTAGTTGAAAAGTTATGGGCCATACTCATGATTATGACAATCATGATGACTCTAGGGCATCTTTTTAGTCCTTTTCATGATAAAATTCTTATGGTGGTGACAATTTACTATACAGTCAGTAATGTTATTGAATGCATGATCTGAGTGGGGAATGAATGGACTTCATGCTCAGACTTGATATTTTCCAATGTCTCTCTTTGTACTTGGTAATAAGAAGTTATTCTATGGACTTTTGCTCATTGGGGAAACACCTCTTTGACTACAAGTGACCATATTAAATTTTGGGTTCCACTCCCTACCCTGGGATGAAAGATGCAAGACCTTGAGATTTACTGCTGTGATTATGCATGAAATCCTAGATGCTTCTCAGGATCCATGAGTTTTGGACATAGACAACGTTAAGTGGAGGAAATGTTGTCCTCTGAGAAAGATACTCCGGATCCAGAAAGAACCTTGGGCTGTTCATTGTAATTGCTTCCTACCTGACGAATATCAAGTTTCCAACAGAAAGATACAGACTTCTATTTCATATTGCAAAGTGTAAAGGATACTCTAGGTCCCTTACCAAGTTCCTGATCCCAACACCCAGCCCCTGGGAAGAAACACAGTAGCTTTGCTAGTTCAAGACTAACACATTTCTCAGTAACTTTTCCCTTAAGACCATTGCTATTAAGTCACTCATAACAACCTTAGAGTACAGAGTACAGCTGCCTTGTAGGATGTACAAGACTATAAATCTTTACAGAAACAGACTGCTGCGTCTTTCTCCCATAGAGTGACGGTGAGCTTGAACCTGCTGGCCTTTCCATTAGCAGCTGTGTGCTTGGCCTCTGTACCACAGGGCTCCTGCCTTTCCCCAATCCACCTTCGAAAACAAAGATTATTTAAAATCCTCGGAGATCTATTCTCTTTCTTTAAGTTTTTATTGGTTCTGAAAAAGCCATGGAATATGTTGGGGCCCCTTGGGTGGTGCAAATAGTTAAGTGCTTGGCTACTAACTGAAAGGTTAGAAGTTCAAGTCAACCCAGAGGCACTTCCGAAAGAAGGCCTAGCAATCTACTTCCAAAAATTTGATCATTAAAAACCCTATGGTGCACAGTTGTGCATGCAGTTGCAGGGTAACTGGTTCCTATATGTGTATGTTACTAATGTAGTTGCAATTTTATGTAAATTTCAAGTTCTTTGAAGGAAAGGTCTACATTTTTTACATTCCTCTTGGTGTTGACTATTTCCCTTGTAGCCTCGTAGAGCAATGGTTCAATAACAGTAATCTACGTCTTAATGTGCTTCTCATAGTGGCCCTTGTAGCAACACCCCCTCCCTCCCTGACCTCACCTCTTAATCTCCCCTTTTCTCATTTTGATACGACTATCTTGGCTTCATTGCTATTTTCCTAATATTCTAGATATGCATGTACATCATGGCCTTTATATTCACTCTCCCTGGATACCATGCTTGGTAGAGTAAAGGGCTAGAGAAAAACAAGACCCTCAAGCAGACGAATTGATACCATGACTGCAACAGGGGGCTCAAACATATTGTGAGGATGATGCAGGACAGCACAATCTTTCCTTTTTTTTATACATGGGGTCACAGTGAATCAGAACAGCTTGCTGGCACCCAGCACCCGTAACACTATCTAGAACACTGTTCCTCTGGGTAATCACAAAGTCAGCTGTATCAAGCCCCATCCTTGTATAACTTCATATACTTATCTCCTCTGTATTTTTCTCTATAGTATTTATTATCACCTTGTATACATTCTACTTTTTTCCTGCTTGTCTCTTTCAATTAGACTAAGTTTTCAAAAGAAGCATTGATTTTTGTTATGATTTGTACACTGCTATACCTCAAGTCCTTAGCAGTGCCTGGCACATAGTACATAATAAATGTATGTTGATTGAATGAATAAACAGAAAATTCAGGCATCTCTGTCCATAGTGGTTTCTGGATCTGAGCCTCTGGCTTTTTTGTCATGTGCCAAGTTAACTTGTCACCTTTGGGAGAAGGATTTGTATCTGTCTGCTGGAGAACTTATTGAACAATTTGAGAACCAGACCTTCTACCTCTATTTCCTCAGAAACCAGCTCTTAGTAGCAGGTCACATTAATACCGCCCTGGAATTTATTTTTTAGGGGAGAGAGGGACTTGCAGTGGCTGTGGCCCAACCATCAGAGTGGGTCTGAGGAAAGGGTGGAGGTGACTGAGTGCAGTGATGACGACTTCTGTAAGATGCTCACAATTCCTAACGTGATCGGAAATGACACTGGAGCCTACAAGTGCTTCTACCGAGACACTGACTTGGCTGCAGTTGTTTATGTCTACGTCCAAGGTGAGTGGTTAAATAGAATTCATTTCCCACGTTGATTTACCGGTTATAAAACACAATGGATGTAAAGAGGAACAGAGTACAACAAAAGGTCCTCTTGAAAGGCTGTTTGCCAACTGGAAAATAAAAAAGTTTTTTTTTGTTTTGTTTTGTTGTTTTTTTTCCCCCCAAAGCTTCCTCTGAGAAAGATGCACTGGTTTGTTCTGGAGCACGTACCCTGATTACATCTTTTTGTGCTCAATTAGTATAGTTCGATCTTGGTCCAGAACTGAATCTGTGTTCAAAATTGGCTATAGAGACTCAGATAAAACTTTCTGATGTTTGAGGGGGAGAAAACCCCCCTGAAAACCCTGAAATATGTGAAAAGGGAGACTTGGAAATGAAAGATGAGGTAGATAGGTTGTCTCTGCCAGCCTAGGAGATTTTACAGGGTAATAAGCAAGGGCTCTGGAGTTCTTTTGTTCACTGGAATTTTTCTTTTCCTATCTATCTATCTATCTATCTATCTATCTATCTATCTATCTATCTATCTATCTATCTATCTATCATCTATCTATCTATCATCTATCTATCTAATATCTATCTATCTATCTATCTATCTATGTATCTATCTATCTATCTATCTATCTATCTAATTTTTTAAAATCTCATTTGTTGTTAAGTGCAGTCGACTTGGTTCTAGTTCATAGTGACCCTTTCTAGCATGGATGGGGAATGTCCGACCTGTGGGACGTATGTTGTTGTTCTTAAGTACCATGGAGTCAGTTCTGACTCATAGTGACCCTGCACAGGGTTTCTGAGTTTGTAAATCTCTACGGAAGCAAAAAGCCTCATCGTTCTCCCATGGAATGGCTGGTAGTTTCAAACTGCCGACCTTGAGGTTAATAGCCTGATTCGTAACCACTACGCTACCAGAGCTCCTTTGTGGGATATATAAGGCCCACAAAATCATTTGATCTGGTCCTGCCAAGGCAACTTCAATTTCAGCCATCACATGAGGGGTGAGTTCATTAAATGTTTGACCAAATATAGCAGGCTAATTTTTTAAGTTGGTAATTTTGTATGGATCATGAATGATGTTATCAATTTTGGCAGAGAAAATGGTTCCCTATCCCTGCTGTATGGGGTTTCCAAGGAGTAGCTGGTGAGTTTGAACCACCGACCTTGCAGTTAGCAGTCCAAAGCTTATCCTACAGTGCTATACCAGGACATTGTGTGCAAATGAAGACACTGCTTCAAAGGGCCTATGGAGTTTGCCTTGCATATGTGATCTGAGATCTTGCATGATTGACTAAATCCTTTAAAGGTTTGCAATTTGGGATTGATGCCTGGTGACAGATTTGATATCCATGTAGTACGAATACAATGTTACACATATTTAGCATTTGTAAATAGAGTTCCACCTTCTTTTGTGTTTCAAAACTCTTATATTAGCTTAACTTCCCTGTGAAATGAACTAATGACATACTTATATTATAACTTTGGAGATATAGAAGGGTTGGAAGGGATTGCATACTATTTTGCTTAGATATACTGAATATGTTTCTTTTTAATGGAGATGAGCTTTTAGAACTTTTATTTATATATTTTTATACCTCTGCACATCCCAGAGGCTATGAGGCAGATGGAGATGCCGTTTCTCCCAGAAACATCTTTTTTACCGAACAGGAATTTCACCAACGTTGGGAAACACAGTTGTGTATCCCCACTTGTGTTTCAATATTGCAGTATGGTCGGTGCATTTGAAAAATGTAGGCTACGTTGAAGCACTATACTCATTTCTGGATTGTGTCATGTTTAAGAATGATTTTTGCCCATCATGTTTAAGTCCAAGATAGAATTCTGTGCCCTCCTCCTCCCTTCTGCAGAATTTGAAAGAGACAAGGCTCAGATCTTGGAGAACTTCTGGCTCCTTTTGATCTGGCAGTCTTGGGAGATCAGGCTTTCTCAGAAGATTTCAAGGATTTCCTGCTCTCCGACTGTCTGGAAATACTACACGATGAGCCTCTCCCATAATATTTCGTTACTGCCGTCTCTCCAAGTCAGGAAACCTGGAGACATGTGAAACATTATTTTCTGAGTTACAGTAAATATTTTATTTTTAGAGGATGGGTGGTTGTTTAGATTTCTTTTGTTTATTTCCGTATTTTGGGATACTGAAATAAAACTGATTTACTGAAGACCTTTGGTCTTAGTCAAAGGGTTAATTTCGCTTACAAAGGCTAGTTATGTAAGCAAGCTGTGGTATAGTTTTGTAACATGTGGACTAAAGGTAGGTAATAGTAAGTAGCATCGGGCCCTAGCACTGTTTCTCTATACATTACCAGTCTTTGGATATGCCATCAAATTCCTCTTCCTGTCTAAGCCATAATATTCTAGAAGTTGAGCTGTCCAAGATTTTGGTCTTGAAGTTTAACAATAGGAAAGACAACATTGAAATATTCCCTGTGAGTCGCTCTTTAGTGTCCCTTTTGGTTCCCACCTTATTTCCTTTGCCTTCTGACCTCATTCCATGCAGCAATGGCTGGAGCCAGGAAGTGGTAGCCTGGCCCAGTAAGATAATGGCTGTAGCATGTGGTGGGCTAGATTGGCTGCCTTTCTGTGCTTTCCAGCTGGGAAGGAAATCAAACTTCTGCTGTTGCAGGGAATTAACTTACTACCTTTGTCCCCTTGGGTTTAATTAACCCTTTCTTCACTTTGACGGACTATCATGAAGCACTCTAAAAATGCTCCATCTGGTGAATTGGCCTCTTAATATGACTTGTTATCTTTCTGCCATCTCCAGCATGACTCCAGACCCATCATCTCTATCTCTGGGAAGCAGAGAACTTTCCCAGAAGATTACTATCATTGTAGGAACATGTTTGAACAAGAAAATCCCTTTCCTTTTCTTCTCAGTCTTTTGCTTGGTGGATTTTCCGATTTTTTGTCACTGAAAGAATTAATGACTGCTGAATTTTAAGCTAAATGTCAGGTCTATTAAAGCATTATTTAATAAAGAAATTTAGAGTCATCATAATCTTAAAATGTCCAGATAGAATTCTCATGGATAATTGAGTTCAAAAATTGAATTTATTTTCTATTTATTTAAAAGATTCTTCAGGATTCATTAACTATTTTCATAGCATTTACATTACTTTCTTAATGAGAGAGAGAACTTTTTTTGTATAATCAGTAAAAGTTAATAGACGCAGTCTAGATTTAACATCAAATTTTAAAATAAATTTATTTTAAAGCTTCTTCATTTGGAAAAAAAAATTAAGATGTTAAAGCACACTCTACTTTGTGATTCTTATGAAAAGAGTCAATATCATTCTAGGAGATTTTCTTTGAATTTTTTTTTAATGTACACACATTCACACACAGGTATCTCTCTATCTATCTATGTATCTATCTGTGTCTGTCTATCTGTCTACTTAGGTCTACCCATCATTTATCCATCCATCTATCCATCCATCCATCTACCTGTCTATCTATCTACCTACCTTTTCTCTAGCATACTTTGTAGCATACTCTTGGATCCAGATGTCTATCAGCAGACTAATTTATGAGAATGCCTTTACTTAGTAAGAGGTGTCATTCTTAATTATTCATCTTCTGGTTAGAACATATAAACCTGAAAGAAGACCAACTTTTGTATTAAGTGCCACAAACTAACTAATGATATCAAATTGTCTTCTAGATTATAGATCGCCATTTATTGCTTCTGTTAGTGACCAGCATGAAGTTGTGTACATCACTGACAACAAGAACAAAACTGTGGTGGTTCCATGTCTTGGGTCCATTTCAAACCTCAACGTGTCACTTTGCGCAGTAAGTTAGACTTTTTTCAGTCATCTCTTCATCACTGCAGCTGAGTCGATTCTGACCCATCGTGACCCTATAGGACAGGGTATAACTGCCCCATAGAGTTTCCGCAGCTAGTTTCCCCTGGAGAAACTGGTTGGTTCAAACTGATGACCTTTCCCTTAGCAACTTAATGCTTTAACCACTGTACCACCAAGGATCCTTCAGTCATCTCATAAGTTTTCTTAATGTTGAGCTAATAGTTAACGTGGGTAGCCTGTTTATAATATATCAACAGGGAGTTTTAAAGATTCCTTGTTGCTGTTGTTAAGTTCCGTCGAGTTGGTTTTGAGTCATAGAACCCTGTATAGGGTTTCTTAGGAGCTGCTGGTGAGTTTGAACTATTGACCTTGTGGTTCAAACCAACTTTGCAGTCCAGTTCTTTATCCCACAGTGCCACACCAGGACTCCTTAGGAAGGGTCAAAATGGCAATGAATCAAAGGAAAAGCTCTTGCTATTCTTAAATGTAAGACAGATTCTTTGGTGATCAGCTACATGGGATTCACCTTTGAAAGCACATAACCAAATACTTGTTTTTTTTTTTTTTTACTACCCAGAGGTATCCAGAAAAGAGATTTTTTCCTGATGGCAACCGAATTTCCTGGGACAGCAAGATAGGCTTTACTATTCCCAGCTACATGATCAGCTATGCTGGCATGGTCTTCTGTGAGGCAAAAATGAATGATGAAAGCTACCAGTCTATTATGTACATAGTTGCGGTTGTAGGTAAGAGAACGGTTCCTTTCTGTATCATGAATATCAGACAATAAACTGGCTTCACAGTTTAAGATCTGGAGGATAAGGTATATGGTAAAGAACAAGAGATACTGAGAAGAATAACTTAACATCATATTGGATAATATATTACATCTACTCTTCTCTACCAAATAAACCCATGGGCAGTTGAGTTTCTCTCTTTTATTGCCAAGATCAAGAATTAAAAAGAATGTTGTTACAGTTGTACATTTTCTGGGAAAAAAAAAAAGAAAAGAAAAGATAAAAAGGTTAGTGTACTGCTTGGCATCAATTTAAAAAGTTATATCTATTTTTTGAAAAGTTCAACTAATTACTAAAGATGGCCCTATTGACCTAAGGTACTGACCCCTCAAACTTTACTACCTTTCCATCTACTGGGCCACAGTATCTTTGACACTTAGGGAAAAATGATTTTACATATTTTCAAGGAGCATAACATTTTGAAAATGTGTGCTAAATTATAGATTTGATTTTTCTTTTCACTTTCTGTTTTTCTAATTTACTTGCTCCAGGATACAGGATTTATGATGTGGTTCTCAGTCCCCCACATAGAATTGAGTTGTCTGTTGGAGAGAAGCTTGTGCTAAATTGTACAGCAAGGACTGAACTAAACGTGGGGATTGATTTCAACTGGGAATATCCTTTGAAGGTAACACTAACAATTCAAAGCCAGACCTCCACATGCTTTGATCGTAATCCCCAAAGAAGAGAGATAGGGATTACTCTGGCCAGATAAACTATGTTGTTGTTGTTAGCTGCTATCCATGTTAACCCCAGGCACGACAGAACAAAACCACTCTGCCCATTCCTGTGCCAGCCTCATGACTGGTGTAGGATTTGGCCATTGGGTTTTCATGGACTGATTTTCAGAAGTAGATTACCAGGTATTTTTTCCTAGTCCATCTGAAAACTTCACTGAAACCTGTTCAACATCATAGCAACATACATAGCTGCTACCTGTAGGCAGACAGTGGCTGTCTACATATGTGCTGCAGTAGCTAGGAATCAAACCTGAGACTCCCAAATGGAAAGTGAGAATTCTACCATGGAACCGCCACTGCCCTCAGATGAAATCTGTTGTGTATATTGAGTCGATTCTGACTCATAATGGCCTATGTTGTTGTTAAGTTCCTTCGAGTTGGTTCTAACTCTTTTATAAGCTTTCTGAGCTTTTAAGTCTCCACAGGAGTAGAAAGCCTCATCTTTCTTCTGAGTGACCTATATAAGGGCCTTAAAACTTAAAGGTAAGGCAGAGTATACAACACTGTGGATAAAGAGATGCAAGGCCAAGTATTCTGGGCCACTCTGCTACAATGAGGCCATGAATATTAGTGTTCTCTGAGTATGTACTGGTAAACTTTGATCAATTTTACCTCTTCAAGGGGTAAGATGAGTCGCAACTCTTGAAGAGTGGTCCTAGTTGTCTTGTGCTCACTATGTGAGATTTTTCTAAACTCCTGATTCATTTGCTTCTATTTATTTCTCCTGACACCAAAGAACATTATCTATATGATATTAGAAGATCAGGAGTACCAATTGTTACATTAATTAATGTTCACCAAGTCCCAAGACTTAATTTTGTTGATACTTAGGAAGCTACTTTGCTCAGCTTTGGAAGTAAATTAAACTTTTTTCTTTTTTTCAGCATCAGCGTAAGAACCATATAACCCGGGATTTAAAGTCTCATACTGAGAGTGACAAGACATTCTTAAGCACCTTAACTATAGATAGTGTAACCCGGAGTGACCAAGGGTTGTATAGCTGTGCTGCATCGAGTGGGATGATGAGCAAGAAAAACAGCACATTTGTCAAGGTCCACGGTAAGCTAAAGGAGCTTTGGTAGCATAGTAGTGGTTATGAGTCGGGCTGCTAATCTCAAGGTCAGCAGTTTAGCTCCTTTGGAATTGTGCAGTGCCTTGAAAAGTGAAACAACTTGGATAAATTTAGCTCAGTTAGTGATTCTCATTAAGTTCATTGGGCAGATCCTTTTGAGCTTTTGCTAGGAAGGCCACTTGATCTAGAGATCAAGAGCATCACTTTGGAGCCAGAGGGACTTGGGTTCAATCCCAACTCTAAAAGTGAAATGAGATCATATAATACATGCTCATTAGATATTCATTGCTGTTGTTATTTTGTCAAGTCAAGTGCTTGTAACTTTAAAAATCTTTGTATTGAAAAGCCAAGAGACCTACTGGGATGAATGTAGATTCAGTTACTCACTGTGGGGCTGTGAGAAAATCAGTTCATTTTTCATTTATTCTCTTTTATTTATACATGCCTCAATTCAGAAGATATTTAGGTAGCGCCCTACTTAGAGACTATGGTAAGGATTTTGGATTTTATAGTATGAGAACACATTGAGAAGTTTTGACAGACAAATACATACTCTAGTTTATGTTTGTTTTTTTTTAGGAATACTTTGTTATGTGAAAAATATACAATAAAATTTTACAATAAATCCATACTTGTGAGAATAAGAATAATTTATTATTTTTTTTAAACAGAAAAACCTTTCGCTGCTTTTCTTAGTGGCATGGAATCTTTGGTGGAAGTCACAGTGGGAGATCGTGTCAGAATCCCTGTAAAGTGTCTTGGTTACCCACCACCTGAAATCAAATGGTAACTAGTAGAAATAAATGGAGAGCACTGTTTCACAAGAAGGCAAATGTTTATATTGTACAAATTTCTGGGGTTTTTTTTCTCCCTCCCACAGGTATAAAAATGGAAGACTACTTGACTCAAATCACACAATCAAAGTGGGGCATGTCTTAACAATTATGGAAGTGAGTGAAAAAGATACTGGAAATTATACTGTCATTCTTACCAATCCCCTTTCCAAGGAGAAACAGAGCCACGTGGTATCTCTGGTTGTGAATGGTGAGTCCATTCAGTTTTCCTTCTCTCCCCAGAATAGATTCTAAAGAGCATGCTCATTGTCTCCCTAAATAGCTAAGCCATCGTTCCACACTTACCTGAAGCATCTTCCACATCATGATTGGCCCAGAGCAGTGGGGTTGACATGAGGTGCAGGACAGTGTGGCATGGGTGTGTTTGCTTGAGAGGTCACATACATGGTTGTTGTTGTTGTTATGTGCCGTGGAGTCAGTTCCAACTCACAGCGACCCTGCACAGGGTTTCCGAGACTGTAAATCTTTATGGGAGCAGAAAGCCTCATCTTTCTCCTGCAGAACAGCTGGTAGTTTTGAACTGCTGATCCTGAGGTTAGCAGCCCGATTCGTAACCACTACGCTACCAGAGCTCCTTCATGTACATGGTGGTCAAATACAAAATTAAAGTAGTGGTACGTTCGGTGGCCCGACGCTGTGAAGTAAGAATGCCTGCAGGGACTGTTGTCAAACCTAATGTGTACTGCCTTTGCTCTTGTTTCATGGAATTGAGCACCTGGTATGCAGATGTGTGGGAGGAAGAAGTCAAACTCTTTTCCTTGAATTCTGTGAGAAGCTTCTAATTTGGTTTGGAAGTTGATGTGTCAGTGACCATAGGCAGGTTCCACCTCAGAAGACTTTTACAGATCAACAATGTTTGCTTGCTTGGAACTGTCTTTACTGTTTTGTCTGAAGTTCAAGATCTGATTCTGAGCCTATACAGGGAAGGCACTAAGTTTTATTTTTGATTTAAGATGGATTCAAACGTTTTTTCCCCCGCAAACTAAAAACACTCAGTGTTATCAGCGGAAAAGCAAGGTTGCTTTGGTGGTGCTGGGGGATAAACATTGGCCTGCTAACTGCTAGATTGGCTGTTCAAATCCACTAGCCACTCTGCAGGAGAAAGATGAAACTGTCTGCTCTCATGAAGATTTCCAGTCTTGGAAACACTACAGAGTAGCTCTGCTCTGTCCGATAGGGTCGCTGTGAGTTGAAATTGACTCTAAGGAAGTGGTTTGGATGTTCCAGTGAGTGTGAGGTGCTAAGTTCATGCACAGCAGATTTCTTTACTATAGACTTCGCAGGGTATTTGATGTGCCATTTGTGAAATGGGTAATGTAGTGTGATGGGTGTGATGGTGGTGGTATTGTTGTTAAATGCTATCAAGTTGGTTCTGATTCATAGAGACCCTGTAAGGGGTTCCTGAGGAGCAGCTGGTAGGCTTGAACCTCTGACCTTGTAGTTAGTAGTACAGTGCTTATCCTACAGCAGCACACCAGAATTTCAGTGGTGGTATGTTGTCGTTGTGAAGTGCTGTTGAGCCGGTTCCAACCCATAGCGACCCATAGGGTTTCCGAGGAGCAGCTGGTGAGCTTGAACTGCCGACCTTGCAGTTCAAATGGCTTTGCAGTCTGGCGCATTAACCCACAGCACCACACCAGGACTCCAGTGGTGGTATAGGTAAAGTTTAACAAACCTGTTTGACCAGAGCACTTTTCCACCTCTTTCTCCCAAGTACATTCATTAATATCTTGTTTCAAACACAGTTTGACAGACTTATCTCAGTTGTCAGTCTTTGTTCTCTCTCCTGGTGTAGCATGGGAAAACTGGAGGCTCCTCGCTCATGGATACTCCTCCCATGCTTCCAAAGCCCCTGAGTGGTGCAAATGCTTAACCTGCTTGGCTGCCAACCAAAAGACTGGTAGTTGAGCCCACCAGAAATTCCTGGGAGGGAAGGTCTGGTGATCTACTACTAAAAGCCCAGCCACTGTAAATCATACAGAGCACAATTTTACTCTGACACACACAAATCGCCATGAGTCAGAGTCAACTTGTTGGCAACTGGTTTCCTGTGCTTCCTGCTACCCTTTGGTGTGTCTGCTGAGCTTTTTTTTCCTGGCATATTATTTCCAAAGAGTATTTTAAGCAAGTTCCAGGAAATTTGCTTACAAGTCGGCTAGGAAAAGGGCATTGGGGAAGACAGAGAAACGGAAGAGCTAGTAAGTAGGATGGGAAGAAGGAAATCAACAAGAAATGAAGATATAAGCATGTCCACTGAATAATAGCCCTGTCTCATCAGCAGTCACTAAACATTTGATTCATACTAGCATTTACCTTGGTATTTGAGGGGGCTTCAGAAAGTTCATGGGGGAAAAAAAATTCCATTATCTTTTAATTCCATGTTTTCCCATAAAACTTTGAAGACCCTTATATGAAACAAACATGAAATAGAAAGAAGTTTTGTTTTCAAAGCAAAGTCTGGGACTTTAGGTTGATTGTGATTAGACACTTTTGTTGATTTGATGCATGATGATGATCTCAAGTGACAGAATAAAGCAGTTCCATAGTGTTTTCTTGGTTCTAATCTTTACACAAGCAGATCCCCAGGTCGTTTTTCCATGGAGCTACTGGGTGAGTTTGAACTGCAGTAGCTCAGTGCTCAACTGTTTGTGCCACAGGGTCCTCAATAAGAAAATCATTTCAGATTAATGACTTTGGGTGCAAACAAACAAAGAAGGGAAAGAAGAGGAGGAAGGAAAGAAAGAAGGAAAGACAGATACAATTGATAATACATCCCCCCAAACCCATTGCCATTCAGTGAATAAGCACTGGACTGCTAACCACAAGGTCAGTGGTTCAAACCTATCAGTCACTTCTCAGAAACCCCATACAGGGTCGCTATGAGTTGGAACTAACTCACTGGCACTTAGCAACAACAAAAATAACAATTCTGTTCAGGAGCAGAGAGTCTCATCTGTCTCCCTCTGAGTCATTGGTGGGTTTGAACTGCTGACCTTGGTTTTTCAGCCCAGTGCTTATCTTACAGTACCACCAAGCCTCCTTGTTGACAATGGCAGTGATTCATTATATAATAATTTATATCTTAGTTTATAATACAGTAGTTTAGTGCTTGTTTGGAAGTCAGTTTGTTCCTGGTTTTGCAACTTGTTAGCTGAGTATCTTAGACAAGTTATTGAACTTTTCTGTCTTGTTTTTTTTTCATGGGGAAAATGAGACAGTAATATTAGTTGCAAGGATTAAATGAGTTACTCAATATGGAACACTTAGAACAATACTTGGCATAACATAATGTATGTGGTATTCACAGTTAGTCTCTATCTTATGAGACTGGGAGAGCTGGAAGAATAATCTCTGTAACTTAGATGGAAAAATGAGACATAATTCCAAGACTTGTAGAAAGTCACTTAGCTTTGCTAGCTGTCACTAGAACACACAAGTCTAACTGTTCTTTGAAAAAGAACGGTGGGGGCAAAAATCATATGCTAAAACAACAAAACAAAACATAGGTTCTAATTTCTGGAAACCTTTATTTTCTATTCCTCAAAGCTGATTGACAATTCAAAACTTGCTTTTCTCATCTCCAGTCCCACCTCAAATTGGTGAGAAATCTCTGATATCTCCCATGGATTCCTACCAGTACGGCACCATGCAAACGCTGACATGCACAGTCTACGCCGTTCCTCCCCCTCGTCACATCCAATGGTATTGGCAATTGGAGGAAGAATGCAGCTACCTCCCCACGTGAGTTCGGCCACAGTCTCTTTCATTCTATCTTTTTACATTCCCTGTAGCTTCGTTGTTATATGACTACAATCTAAGCCAGAAGGTCTAGCCCTAAGAAAATTCTTTCTCAAGAGAACGCCTTCATCTTCTTCTGCATCTTAAACTGTAGGAGGTATCTTTGCTTGGGATAACCCACTTGAGATTAGATGGCTTTCTTTGCTTCATATCTCCTCTTAGATGAACCCTGATGTTTACCTCACCAAATGAAAGCTATTTGCTTAGTTTGCTAATCGCCAAATCTTTGAATTTCCTCCTTATACCAGTCAATTGATGACCACCACACTACTCCTTATCTGTGAGAAGGTTAATTTCTCAGAGGAAGTGTTGAAGGATGGGAGGGAACGGTAGACCTAGCCCAACCCCAGCTTATCAAGTTCTAGCATAAGTCCAGACATCCTTAGGGGAAAAAAACCCAACAACAACAAGAAACCAACAACAACAACTAAGCCACCACCACCCTAAGCAGTCCACTTCCTGTTGTTGTTTTCGAAATGGCCACCACTAGTTTCTTCCTCAGCTGTTTGATCATTTCCTATATAGAGGCCACAATCCCAGAGACCTTACTTTAAGAAACCCAGTGGCTTCTTAGTTTCCTTGGCTTCCTTTGAACTAAATTAACTTGAATTGTCTTGTCAATTCAATTTATGAATGGAAGTTTGTTCCCAGAATAACTGCTTCCCTCCTGTATCCTGAATGAATCTACCTAGGACATTTTTCTTCATTGCTAAGGCCCATTTTTAACTGGTGTGATATTTTGTAACAGGATTGCTTGCATTGAAAATTATTTCTAGGAACATGATAACCAAAGTTTGATTTTTTGTTTTATTACTGATTTGAATTGAAGAAAACTTCATTCATAACATGATCTGTGATCTTCTTCTTATAGCCAAGCTGCCTTGATGACAAAACCACATTGTAAAGAATGGAGAAATGTGGAGGACTTCCAGGGGGGAAATAAAATTGAAGTCACTAAAAATCAATTTGCTCTAATTGAAGGAAAAAACAAAGTGAGTTTGAATTCTTTAATCTGAAATCATCCTCACCTTTTCCTCCTTTTTACTTGAAAGGATGATACACTCATGTATAAGGAACATTAGAGATATTAATCAAATTTTAACAATCAAATAAAAAGAAAGTAAAATCATGATAAAATATTAAGTCATTTTTAAAGCATCATTGAGTTAAAAAGCATCATTGGCTTCTTTTAAAATTATTTTTCTTTGTGGTTAATACATACGGTGACATTAAATATGTTCATCACGTTGTTCAAGTATACGACCATTGACCTATTAATAGCTTACCATAGAAAAATGAAATACATATGCCATTAAACTTGTGTGCTTGTTGTAAGGTGATTCGTATTTTATAAATGTGAAAATGGGTGTAAGGATTCTATTAAAACACATTCATTATTTTATGGTTTCCAAAGCAATTGTGTGCATGTGTGTGAACCATATCAGCATAGTTACAGTTGCATAGGTATAATAATGTGTAGTAGTATTAATGATGTAGACAGGAAGTAGCAATTGTGGAGACTACCGGATTTTAGTTTGAATGCAA
Source organism: Chrysochloris asiatica (assembly GCF_000296735.1). Lineage (NCBI taxonomy): Eukaryota > Metazoa > Chordata > Mammalia > Afrosoricida > Chrysochloridae > Chrysochloris > Chrysochloris asiatica. The sequence continues at coordinate 6,809,009 of NW_006408633.1, forward strand.
GTATACAAACACAGCCTCTGTTGTTTATGGCTTGAGCTTGTTTTCTCCTTTTTTTTTTCTAGACTGTAAGCACCCTTGTTATCCAAGCAGCAAATGTGTCAGCTTTGTACAAATGTGAAGCCATCAACAAAGCTGGGCTGGGAGAGAGGGTTATCTCTTTCCACGTGACCAGTAAGTGCTCCTCTCTGAAGGGTAGAGTGGGTTGGATCTCTTTCAAAGTGGGTGCTGAGTTGGGTAATCCTTTGTAGCCCTCATTGTTCGCCTGAGTAGTTACGGTGTTTAAGGCTGAGGACTTGGATTGGTAATTGATGTTCTTGTGTATAAATTAAATTCCTGAGGTAGCTGCTGGCCTTGATGTCTGTATCAACTCCACACATTCTTTTAAATCACAATTCCTGGGCCATATTTATGTCTTCATCATCAGAGTCTAAGGAGTTCTGGTGGTGCAGTGGGTTAAGTATTGCGCTGCCAACTATCAACCACTCCTTGGAGAAATATGAGACCATCTGCTCCTGTCAACATATAGTCTTGGAAACCCCATGGAGCAGTTCCACTCTTCCGTATAGTTTCCTTATGGGTTGGATCCAAGTAGACAGCAGTGGTGGGTCATCAGAGTCTAGCACAGTGCTTGCCTTACTAAGTGGTTCCATTAATGCTGATGGGTGTGCTCCCCATAAAATGGAAGAAGTTGAGTTTTCTGGAGGCGGAGCAATGCCCTGCCAGCACTGTTGATTTTGCCTTTGCACCTCAATTCTATGAATACCTTCAGCTGATGGAAATGAATAAGATATGTAGTCCAGGCTACTTAGTAAGACTAATAAGTGTAGCTTTACTGTCATTGGGTGCTATGTATTAATGGGGAATTACTTTTCAAAATGTCATATTGTGACTAGATTTCTGCTTTTGTTATGTTATTTAATTTTTGTTTTTATTTTTTTAATCTTAAAAAATTATGCTGCGTTCTTAAAGTGGAGATTTGATAAATAACTGAGGAATTTGGCCCAAGCGACACATTTTGAGATTCAAATTGTCTACTTTGGGTGTGTGTGATATCATCTGGGATTGCCAGAGTTTCATTTCTCTTGGGTTTGATAGGCAGAGTATGAAAGCAACAAGCAAAGGGTAGCAGATTGCACAGAGTTAAATTACACTTCTCTAACTATGGGTTTTCAATTTCAGGGGGTCCTGAAATTAGTCTACAACCTGATGCCCAACCAACTGAGCAGGAGAGCGTGTCTTTGTGGTGTTCTGTAGACAGAACTACGTTTGAGAACCTTACATGGTATCGGCTTGGCCTACAGGCCCTGCCAGTCCAAGTGGGAGAGCTGCCCACACCTGTTTGCAAGAACTTGGATGCTCTTTGGAAAATGACTGCCACCATGTTCTCTAATAGCACAAATGACGTTTTGATCTTGGAGCTCCAGAACACATCCTTGCAGGACCAAGGGGACTATATCTGCTTCGCGCAGGACAGGAAGACCAAGAAAAGACATTGTGTGGTCAAGCATCTCATGGTATTAGGTAGGAAGGCGACTCTGACCCATCTTTTCAAGGCAATTGGAGTTTTAATTATAGTGTTTTGAGTTGCTAAGTGAAGATTTCTGTCCTTTATTAGCTTACTGGATAGAATGTTGTATACTCTTTATTGAAACCCTAGAGGCAGGATAAAAGCTATTATGGCATAATGATTTATTAAAAAAAGAAAACAAGATGGTTGTTTCCAACCTTGTGCCTGCAAGTGATTAGCATGAGTCAGGAAGATGTCTGCTTTATTCTTGGACATTCGTTTATTCAATAGACATATATGAAAGGGCTTTAAAACATTGGTGGAAAAATGGAATTAAAAGATCATAGAATTTTTCCACCAATGTTTTAAAGGCTCGTTGTATAATGTAATGCCTAGGATGTGTCGGAAGAGTAGCAGAATTTCACAGTGGCAAACACGATGGACAGATGTGCCTATTGTCCCCAGAGATTTTACAGTCCAAAGGAGAACACAGAGAAGCCACCATGAGATCAACCTATCAGGGCAGCAGCTGTTCCAGTCATTCTGGCGCATACTAGGTGTCTAATGTATCTGTTACATTACAGTATGATGGTGAGGTGAGGTGAGGTGAGGTGAGGACCTACTAGAGCCCATAAGAGTGGGGGCTGCACTTACTCCCTTTACCTCTGGGTTATCTCGTGTTAGCCAGCGTGATTCAAGTTCAATGAGTTGCTAATTTTAGTGAACAAATAGCTTTGGACATTCCCAATGGAGCCCTTCTTCTAGACCTCATCTGATTTTGTCCCTTGCATAAAAGTTGTGCAGCCATGACTGTCGTGGGCGAAAATCAGGAAACTTAGAGGTGTTTTTATTGTTGCTATCTCCTTTTGCTTCTCTCTTCATTGCTCCTTCCCAGTTCCTAGGGTGCAGATGCCCTCTGCTTTTTATAATTAGATCAGAGAAATGCTCAGGTAAACTAGTCTATACCAAAATTGAAAGCAATAATATCTTCCTCATAGGGTTTGATATCTCTAGATAGAGACCCTAGCATTGGGTTTACTTGTTTTAAGACTTTAGGTATTAGATGAGATGTTTTTTGGTGATATCGTTCCCAGGGCTCTTCAAATCACACCACATAAATGGCTATGTGTATATATCTATATCTGTCTGTCTCTCTCTCTCTCTCTCTCTATCTCTCTATCTATCTATCTATCTATCTATCTATCTATCTATCTATCTATCTATCTATATCTATATCATATCTATATCTGTGGGCCTTATTGAGTGGTCCAGTGTCAAGCTAAGGGAAGAATTTAGCAAGAGTGAGGAAGGAGGTTCCTGGTCTTGCCTTGCCTCATAGCTGTTTTTTTCTCCCTAAGGGCCTCCAAGTACTTTTCCAAAAATTATTCTAAGAAATAGACTACAATTTAGTAAGTTCCCTTTATGCCCAATGTGTCCATTGGCTACATGTTGAAATGGGAGTCTCTCAGCATGACTCTTTTTGATGTACAATTGGTTTGAGCAAGATACTTCCATATTGTTTTGATGGTTTTCAGGAAAAGGGCAAATCTCAAGTTTTGCTGTACATTTCAACAGATACCCAGGGGTTTCCTTTTCTTTAAATCCTTGACTCTCCTTAGGGTATTGTTGTTGTTTGGTTTGTTTGCATTTTAGTGGGGATAACATTGGTCTGATCTTTGAGGTTTACCAGATTCTACTAGTTCAGCGGTTTACTTACTTATGGGGACTTGGACATGTTGTTCTATCTCCCTGAACTGCAATTATTTTATCTATGAAATGGGATCCATACGCCTGTGCTGCCCATCAATAATAGTGATAGGGATAGAGATAGTAATAGTAGTACAAATGAAGACTAGAACTAATATAAATGAGCTTTGTAAAAAGTAAAGTGCCAAACAGACATAAGGTGCTCCTTGTATGTGATTGTACATTTCCAAGGGAATCCTGGGTGTCACCGGCTAGAACTTCCATGGGAAGACTTTCAGACGAAGCCATGTCTCATTACAGAAAAAGCCATACAGTGACCCTGAACCTTTATTTTGTCATATGATTGCCAGCTGGGATCACTAATATGAATGTTCAAAGGGATGCAATTATATCTGATCTGTTCCGATTTGCTTGTTTCATTTAACTCAACTGAAAACCATAGTAACTTAACTGATTTTCAGTTGAGTAAATAATGAAGTTTACCGTTTATAGTTCACTAAACAGTTGCCATGTTATTGTTGTTAAGTGCTGTTGAGTTGATTCTGACCCATGGTGACCCTGTATAGAGTTTTTGAGGAGCAGCTGGTGAGCTTGAACTGCCAACTTTGCAGTTCAAATGGCTTTGCAGTCTGGCACATTAACCCACAGCACCACACCAGGAGTCCAAACAGTTGCTATAGGAGTCCTGATATGGCCCTGTGGGTTAATGTGCTAAACTGCAAAGTTAGTTTGAACCACAAGGTCGGTGGTTGAAACTCACCAGCCACTCCTTGGAAACCCTATACAGTGTTGCTGTGGGTTGGAACCAACTCTATGGCACTTAACAAAAAAACAACAAATGGTTGCTATAGTTTATAGTTTACAGTCATCATTTCAAAAGTTTTTAACTAAATGGTCTATTTTTTGCTTTTCTGGATTCAGAGCGGATAGCACCTATGATCATAGGAAACTTGGAGAACCAGACAACAAGCATTGGTGAAACCATCGAAGTATCATGCACAGCATCTGGGAACCCTCCTCCACAGATCACATGGTTTAAAGATAATGAAACGCTTGTAGAAGACTCCGGTAAATAAGACTTTTCCGTCTGGTAGCGTAGTGGTTATGAATTGGACTGCAAATCTCAGGGTCTGCAGTTCGAAACTACCAGCTGTTCCGCAGGAGAAAGATAAGGCTTTCTGCTCCCATAAAGATTTACAGCCTCAGAAACCCTGTACAAGGTCACTATGAGTCGGAAGTGACTCCATGGCAAATGACAACAATTCTATCTTTGGTTGTAGAATTTCCCCAGAGATATTATCTAAAATCCCATATTATTGCTCGATTTATTTTCCTTTGGAAAAAGAAAAGTATTACTGTACATGGTCTGGTTCATTTTATAGACACGGACCTAGAGTATTAGAAGGCTTGTTTAATTCAGAAAGAGATGAGAGAGGCATCTGGCCTTCCCATGCCCAGGAAATCTGTGCTCACAATTAATTGGTTTTCTTCCCTAAGGACCTTGAAGTCGTTTTCCAAAAGTTATTCTTAGAAATAGACTTTTTCATTCTTTACATGTAAAAGAAAAATGACTCTTAGAAATAGACTAGAGACCAATATATGGAAGGCAAGGAAGCCCCGTTAGTGTCATATGATGCTTTGAAGTTAGAGAATGCCCAAGAAAAATATTTTCAAAAACTTTTCTGGAAAAAAAAGTCATCATCATAAGTAAGCATAACCATTCCCTTGTCTTGTAGGCATCGTATTGAAAGATGGAAACCAGAACCTAACTATCCGCCGGGTAAGGAAGGAGGACGAAGGGCTGTACACCTGCCAGGCCTGCAATCTTCTTGGATGTGCGAAAGCAGAGACCTTTTTCATAATCGAAGGTCAGTGGGGATTCATAGACACAACAGGTGGATTTTATTTTTGTTTTTTAGTAATGTTTTGCTGTGCTTTTGGTGAAAATTTACACAACTTAGGTTTCTCTTTTTATACAAATTGTTGTGTGCCATTGGTTACAGTGGCAGCATTCTCATTATTTCCATTCTGTTTGTTCTGTTTCTGTTGAACTAGCTGCCCTTCCCTCTAGGTGGTTTTAAAAAACTTGCTTAGTGCTTAGAGCTACTCATGCACATTGAGTAGGAGGTTAATGGTGACGTTGATCCTTCTTTGTACTAGAAAACATAACGTTCATTGACTTCTTCTCCCACTACATTCAGTAGCTCTAAAGTTCTTGTTGCAGAAGAGTTCCCAATTAAGATGACTGAATCTCCTCTTCTCCCTGACCTTTTCTTACCTGAATGACTCACTCATCACAGAACTGGTACCACTCTCTTTATTTGGCAAATACTTTCGAATTGCCAGTGAGTCATGAATATTAGTGCTCCCTTGATAGCTACAGGGGTTCATAACTCTCATTGGACTAAAGATAATTACAATTCATTTGTGAACAATAGACTCTTGCTTCTGTAAAATGGGAAGAATGTGGTTCTTCTCTAGCTGTGGAAGAAAATACGCATGAGTGTGCAGAAGTGATGTGAAATCATGTATTTTCTCAGACAGGAAAGGTAATTTGGGACGGAATATTTTATTTTAAGAAGTGTATCCCTGAATCTTGTTTACAATCCACTAGGGGAACAATGGAATTGTGTGGGTGAAGGATGGTATGCAAGGGGAAGATGGAGCAGTGATAGATGGAGAATTGACGGATTTCTGTGAACTCAACGAGACTTGTCTCTCAAAGCCTAGATTTTAGATCCTTTATGTGGCGCTGTGGGTTAATGCGTCAGACTGCAAAGCCATTCAAACTGCAAGGTTGTTGGTTCAAGCTCACCAGCTGCTCCTTGGAAACCTTATACAGGGTCACTATGGGTCGGAACCGACTCAACGGCACTTAACAACAACAGCAATCTGACAAACTATGTAGCAAAGTAGTGCATCTCAGTACCTTACCATGTTTTCAAATCTGTAAGTTTATTACCACTTCATAAATTGTACTTGCAAATAAAGATTCCATAGAGTGTGGTGGTTTCGTTGTTTCCAAAGGGATTCTTATTTTAGAGCAAATCCTGGGAAAGATATCTAGATTGATTCACTCTGTCTGCAATGCCTAACACTGGTAACACTGGCACCGAGAATATATTGACTTCCTACCTGGATAATACTAAGAGAAAGGTTGATATTTAATACACCTGTTGGTTCCCAAATGCTAATGTGGCGATATTAATATTCATACGTGAACTGGAAGTTCTTGAGTGGCACAGAGGTTTGAGTGCATAACTACTGGTCAAAAAGTTGGCAGTTCCAACCTGCTCAGGTGCCGCAGAAGACAGGCCTGACAATCCGTTTCTGAAAGTTCACAGTCCTGAAAACTGTAGAGCAGTTCTGCTGTGCACACATGGGGTTGCCGTGTGTCAGTAAGGACTTAACAGCAACTAACAACTGCAATTATATCTGGACCAAAGTAGACAATTGGATCTTTGAACTTTTCATTCTCTGTGTGTAAATGGGAGTCCTGGTGTGGTGCTGTGGGTTAATGCACCAGACTGCAAAGCCATTTGAACTTCAAGGTCAGCAGTTCAAGCTCACCAGCTGCTCCTCGGAAACCCTATACAGGGTCGCTATGAGTCGAAACTGACTCAACGGCACTTAACAACAAGAACAGCAATGTGTAAATGGACTTGTAGTGCTGTAGGATCAGCACTGGATGGTGAACCACAAAACCAGCTGCTCCTGGGAAACCCTATACAGGGTCTTTATGAGTCAGAACCAAGTCCACGACACTTAACAACAGCAACAACGTATATAAAGAATGGCTTATTTTAGTAGAACTACCAAAGGAACACGCATACTTGGTGCTCAACTCTCAACTGTTAACAGTTTTTATTTTTCTAACTATTTGTCTTTATGCCTTCTTTGGCCATGGGCCTGGGCTTCTCTGCTCCCACAGACTGTAGCCCTGCTTAATTACCCTGGTGCTCATCCAATGGGTTGACTCGAAGTGATAATTGCTTGCTGATCACCTCTTTGCTGATCTCTCTTAGCTGAAAACCTTCTCCAGAATTTAATTTCTCCTACTCAGAGCTATCCACTGGAGCTTGAGCATCTTCAGTTTATCTTGCTGCCCTCTGATTCTTCCTCTTCTTTTTCACAGGGAACTCCTCTGCCGGTCATGTGTGATGTGCTGCCTCAGCTTTCTCTCTGTCTCAATTTGCTTCTGTCACACACAGACAGAGTAGTGTGTGAAATGTGTTGTTGGTGTTGGGTAGACTTTGTTCAATAGTTGACCAGATCACCAACTAACTATGTGTCCTCAATCAAATAGCTTAACTTCATTGAGATTTGTTTTTTTTTTTTTTTTTTTTTCATCTGAAAATTAAGGATTGTTGAAAGGATTTAAAGTGATGAGAACATACTAGATCCATGGTCACCAAAAGCTGTCTGGCCAAATTAGTCTCCTACTTTATTTCTTAAACAAACTTTTTTTCAAGATCTACATAGATCAAAACACAACCATTATTTTCTATTGACTTCTGAAACAAATTAATCACAAATTCGGCGACTTCAAAACAACAAAAATGTATTCTCTCACAGCTCTGGAAGAGGTTAAAAATCTGAAGCTCGGGTGTTGACTATTGTTGTTATTAGGTGCTGTTGAGTTGGTTCTGACCCACAGGAACACTATGCACAACAGAACACAATACTGCCTGGTCCTGCACCATCTTCACAATTGTCTTGAACCCCTCGCTGCTGCCATTGTGCCGGTCCATCTCGTTGGTGGTCTTCCTCTTTTTCACTGACCCTCCACTTTACCTAGCATCATGTCTTTCTCCAGGGACTGGCCCCATCTGATTATATGTCCAAAGTATCAGAGACATCCTTACTTTTAAAAGAGCAATCTGGCTGTACTTCTTCCAACACCGATGTGTTTGTTCTTCTGGTAGTCCATGGGGTTTTCTCCAACACCACAACTCAAATGTATCAATTTTCAAATGCATGAAGGTGTTGATTGGGTCATATTTTCTCTGTTGGCTCACATGAGAAAGTCTTTCTCTTAGTTTCTGGTTGCTGATAATCCTTGGCAGTTTTTGGTTTGTAGCTACACCCCTTTTATTGCTGTTGTCACATGGCCCTGTGTCTCTGTATCTCTTTTTCTCATCTTAAGAGAATATTAGTCATATTGGGTTAGGGCTCACCCTACTGACGTCATCTAAACTTATTACGTCTACAAAGACCCTAGTTTCAAATAAGGCCACATTCACAGGTACCAAGCATTAGAACCTCAACGTAGATATCGTTTGGGGCAGCACAGTTAAGCCCATAACAACAAGCTGCCAGTATAAAACAAAACAAAACAGTAAATAAATAAAACCAGATGGTTATTTTCCCAATAGAAACATTTTTTCTTCTTTATAGAACATTTTTATCCTTCCATTTCATTTCCTTCAAAGAGTATTCTTCCACTGTGTTTGTCTTTTAAGATGTTAATGATTTCATCATTAATTACTTTAGGGTTTTCTGCTGGAAATTTTCATGACAAATAGTTTGAAAACTCTAAAATTTTCAATAAGACTGTTATATTCTCTATCCAAATTAGAATCTTTGACTATTCTGTGAATTTTTTTCAAATGGGAAAGATTGAGATATTGCTTTAGTGTTGGACAGTGTCACCTTAGCTCAGAAAGTGTGAGTTTCCCATTGTTGATGCTCATTCAATTGTATCTTTCCAGGTGCCCAGGAAAAGACAAACTTGGAAGTCATTATTCTTGTAGGCACTGCGGTGATTGCCATGTTCTTCTGGCTACTTCTTGTCATCATTCTAAGGACCGTTAAACGGGTAACAAAATAATTTCCCTTCTATCCATGCATGTTGGTTTTCATGATTAATGAAAGCTGACTCAGGTTCTCTGAGTTGCTTCTTCCCATTATAATAGGCGCAATTTTTTCTTTCAATGTATTAACATTCCTGCCCACTTTCCTCTGGCTGGGCCATTGGACTTTAATTCATAGAAGCCACTAGAGAGGAAAAGAACTTAGACTGTCTAGCGTAATTAAGATTCAAGAACTTATTCTTGAATGAAATGAACTCATTTGGGGAATGAAAGAACATTGGAAACAAGACTGTAATGGGACTACTTTCAAACTCCATGAGTTGTGTTGGAAAATGAGGTATCAGGATTGAGGTGCCTGTAAACAACAACAACAGGCACAAAACAGCAGCCAAACAACAGGGTGTTTGTGACTGGAAGGATTGATGTTTTCCAGGCCAATGGAGGGGAGCTGAAGACAGGCTACTTATCCATCGTCATGGACCCAGATGAACTCCCCTGGGACGAACACTGTGAACGTTTACCTTATGATGCCAGCAAATGGGAATTCCCCAGAGACCGGCTGAAACTAGGTATGGCTTCATGTAATGTTAATTTAGTATTCTGGTTACCAGACCATTCCATCCTCCTTTAGGATTATGACAAATTTTGTGTATTCAAGTATCAGGTTCTGGTGTAAAAATATTTACGGTGTCTCTTGAATGTAAGTAATCAATCATCAGTTTTGTTACCTAGAATTAGGGTTACTGCATAAATTTGTTCTTTTGACATTTGGAGAGGGAAGGTGGAGCTTTTAATGAGGTCAAGACAAGGAAGTATACCGTTAAGTTAGCATACATGGTCGCCTTCTGTAGCTGGGACCTCTGCGGATCACGTTGTCATTGTTGTTACGTGATGTCAACTCAGTTCTGACTCATAGTGACCCTCTTTAGGGTTTCCAAGGAGTGGCTGGTGGGTTTGAAGTACTGACCTTGTGGCTGAACATCAAATGCTTATCCTACAGCACCACACCGGGACTCCCACATATCACTTTGGTGGTGTCATTGTCCAAGTCTGTTTCATTTTTACTGGTTTTGTTTACTTTAGGGAAACCTCTTGGCCGTGGTGCCTTTGGCCAAGTGATTGAAGCAGATGCCTTTGGAATCGACAAGACAACAACTTGTAAGACGGTGGCTGTCAAAATGTTGAAAGGTAAAACCCTCACATGGTGATGTGTCTTTCTGTTTATCTTAAAACATCACAGACGGCTTCTATTAGTGGCTCTGGGGTTGGACCCACATGCATTCAACCTAGAGGATGCCTTTCTGCAAATCTCATGCTAAGGGCTGGGTTTCAGCTCCCTATTCCTCTACCTTGTCGAGGAGTCTTTGTGCAGGTTATAACTTGTACAACTGAGCTGAATGGTCCTGGCCATGGGAGGAAAATATTATGATTAAATTAAGGAGCCCTTGTGGAATGTAATGGGTTACCTTAATGTTAGCTGTTTGTTTCTATCAGCTGTCTACTTCTGTAAAGATTTACAGTCTTGGAAACCCTATTGGGCAGTTCTAGTCTGTCCTATAGGGTCAGAATAGACTCAGTGGCCATGGGTTACATTAAAATTCTTTCTTAATATTTATGGTGCATTCATAAGACAATTATAGACCATCTAGAAACATGAGAAGCGATTTGATATACTAAATAAAAACAGTAAAATGCAAAAACAACATACCCCCTAGAGTTACTTTATATAAAAGATCTTCACAAATGAGGGTAATATACAAAAATAAAAAATGATTATGCTAGGAAAGGAAGGATAGTAGGTGATTAAAAAAATTAAAACCATTATAGATAATTGTTGCTCTTTATTTAAGATAAACATTTAGAGTCTTGCCAGCTTATAAGCAGCAGACCCTTCTGTGTGGGAGTACTCATATTTTACAGCTTAAGAGAAAGTTTGGGTAAAGTTAATCTTTATGGTAATAAAATTCTGAGCTTGCTATTTTATGCTGGAGAGATGATGCAATTGGTCTTCTTGATGCCAATTAGGATGTGCTATCTTTCATTATTGAGGATGATGCTACTGACACTTTCTCAATGGATCTGTATGTTTCAAAGGCTTCACTTTCCTTTGGCCCATTCTATCTTGTGTTCAAGAGAGTATGTAATTTTAAGGAAGCTAATCAGAGCTTGTGGACTGTGGCTGGAATTGGAGGGAAGTGTACCAATTTATATCAGGATCAAACTCACAGCCTTAGTCCATCAGCCCTATTTCCCAGCTAGCCTTGCCAGCTGGCCCTAGTTAAATTTCCTGATTGGCACAGGTCTCCTGGAATATCAGCCAGTCCCTAACACACGATGATGTTTAATACATGGTGTTGCTTCCTTATGAGGAAGCACTGAAATAGCCAGGTCCTAAGAAGCATAGGAAACCTAATATATGAAATCCATTTTTGTAAAAGAGGAAAATCTGGGCATGATTCCACGTGCAGATGTGTTCTCCACTTTTAAAAAGACTTAATAATAGATTGTTTTAAATATTAAAAGTACTTGGTACACTTAAAGAATTTAAGTAAAAGAGCTTGATTTATAATTAGAAAATATAGTTAACTTTTGAGGAGACACATCTATTAGATAAAGGAGGTGGTGGTGGTGTGCTGTGGAGTGGGTTCGGACTCATAACGACCCTGAAAAGGGTTTCTGATGCTGTAAATCTTTACGGGGTAGAAAGCCTCCTCTTTCTCCCACAGAACGGCTGGTAGTTTCGAACTGCTGACCTTGAGGTATTAGCAGCCTGACTAGTAACCACTATACTACCAGAGCGCCTTAGAGAAAGGAGGCAGCAGTTGTGTTATCCCTGGATGATAAGCAGAGAAAGGGACATGAATCATTTTAAGGTAATGCCCCATGTGTATGACTTCTCTCAATTATGTTTGTAGAAGGAGCAACACACAGTGAACACCGAGCCCTCATGTCTGAACTCAAGATCCTCATTCATATTGGTCATCATCTCAATGTGGTGAACCTTCTAGGTGCCTGCACTAAGCCAGGAGGTGAGTCGCCCTGGATGGTTCCAATGGCTTCATTTTGATGTCTCCTTCTCTGTTAGCATTTAGAGGAAGCCGGTAAACTTCTATGGCTTACATTTCCTTAACTGAGGACCCTTTGCCAGGTTTCTGGTGTAGCAGGTTAAGCATTAGACTTAACTGCAAAGTAAAGATGTAGATGAAGCCTATGGAGCAGTTCCACGCTGACCTGTACAATAACTAAATTATCCTAAAACTTTCTGAGAATTAAGAAATGCCAGCCACATCACTGTTTGCTACTTGTGTACTAGGTGTAGAAGCCCTGGTGGTGCAGTGGTTAAGCACTTGGCTGTGAACCAAAAGGCTGGTGGATTAACCCTATCTGCTCTGGGCTAGAAAGAAAAACCAGTTGTCGTCCATAAAACCTGAGAGCATGTGGGGGAGATTCCAGTCTGTTCAATAGGGTTACAAAGAGTTGGAATTAGCTACATGGCAGTGTGTTGCTGTTGTGTTGTTGTTTGTAGTAAGTGTTTATATGAAAAAAGTAAATTTCTCCAACATTTGAAAGCAAAGGCGGTTCAGAGTGATTTCTCACCAAATGGAGTCATCTTAGATGATTTTATTGGGGGAAAAAAGTACATGGGATTTCTTCTGAATCTTTAGTTAATCTTGTTGAATTGCTTTTTGGAAGAAAGAAAAGCTACAAAATAAGGAGATTGGGACCAGTTGGTTTCTAAGATGCTGTTCCAAGGAACCCAGGGTTTATTTTTTGTTTTTGTTTTTTTGTCCCAATTAAAGGTTGTAGCCTCCTTCTGAGTTATTTTCAGGGTTATCAATGTACTAAGTACTCAGTGGGAAACACATGAGTGAAAACACATTTTTGTTTCTTAACATGCTGTCTGCAGGGCCACTCATGGTGATTGTGGAATTCTGCAAGTTTGGAAACCTATCAACTTACTTAAGGAGCAAGAGAAACGAATTTATCCCCTACAAGGTATGGCATTTCCTAACGCAAATGTGGGCAAATTGTAAAATGGGGGAAAACCCAAAGAGGTAAATGTTAGCTTTCTAGTTGAAATTCTGTGAAGAACTTGAAGAGACCTTCTTACATTACTTCTTGCTTTCCCTAACTTCTTCATTTACCTTCTGGGGGAAATATGCTTCTCATGCTTACTGTTCTGAGTTTAAGATACAGAGCCGTTATAGATGGTGCTGGAAAAGGGAAGAAGGAAGAGGTGATTAAGGAGAAAGAAAGACAGCAAAGGACATCCCTAGCTATTTTGGCCTCATGGAATACAAATCTCTCTATGAAGAGCATCCTAATGTCTGGGTGCCATGAGAAAGAAGGCATTTATCTCTTTAAGTTATAGAAGGAACCAGGCTGTATGGCGACCACCCATCTGTCAGTTTGTCATAATGTGGTAGTTTGCAAATGTGGTGCTGTGGGCTAAGTGACTGCAAAGTCACTTGAACTGCAAGGTCAGTGGTTCAAGCTCACCAGCTGCTCCTTGGAAACCCTACACAGGGTTGCTGTGGGTCAGAATCAACTCAATGGCGCATAACAGCAACAACAATGATGCTGGAAACAATGCCATCAGTATTTTAAAATGTCAAAAGAGCCGCTTGTGATGGATAGATTCAGTGGAGCTTCCAGATTAAGACAGACTAGGAGAAGGATCTTCTGAAAATTAGCCAATGAAAGACAGCCTTCTGGACCACAACAATATATTGCCTGATATAGTGCTGGAAGATGATCCTCCTAGGTTGGAAGACATCCAAAATACACAGTGGCCACAAGACTTAAACATATCAAAAGTCATGAAGATGGTCCAGGACCAGGTAATGTTTCATTCTGGTAAACATGAAGCCACCAAGAGTTGGAGTTGACTTGTTGGCAAATAAGAACAGAAGACTTTATGGAAAGAACACTCCTCTATAAAAATTTGCTCCAAATTTCAGTCCAGAAATCATAAAATCTTGGAATTTATATCTTTCTTGTGTGCTTTTCAATAGTTTCAGTTGTGTCCATGTTTGACTACGTGTTAGAGATCCATTTTGAAGTCATGTTGCTTATTTCTTTATAGACCAAAGGGGCACGCTTCCGTCAAGGAAAAGACTACGTTGGGGAAATCCCCGTGGACCTGAAGCGCCGCCTGGACAGCATCACTAGTAGCCAGAGCTCAGCCAGTTCTGGATTTGTTGAGGAGAAATCCCTCAGTGATGTGGAGGAGGAGGAAGGTATCTGCCATTGTAGAAATCAATAAGGAATTTAGTAATATGAAGACTCCAGTGTTAGCACATACCAAGAGATTTGACTTCTTATCCTGTCACTATTCTGTCATCCCTAAAAAGGAGTGAGGAAGCCCAAATTGAACAGTAGTCTAGGTTATGAGGTAAAACAGGACTAACTTGAGAAATATGGGTACTCTGGGTGGGTTGAGCAATTGACAGCAATCAAATTGATACTCTTAAAATATTGGCTCAGTATTTCTCAGCAGGAGAGGGTAAATACTGTGCTTTGGAAGGGTAAGGAGGCTCTGATGGCTGATCAGTCTCATGCCCTGAGTCAGCCCCATGTTACTTCATCAGCACAACAAAACATTTTCAGTGAATCATATCCAGCCTTTTACAAGGCAATTTGGACTCCTGGTGTAGTGCTGTAGGATCAGTACTGGACTGAGAACCACAAGGTTGGCAGTTCAAGTCCACCTGCTGCTCCTCAGAAACCCTATACAGGGTTGCTGTGAGTCAGAACTGACTCAACAGCACTTAACAACAACAACAACAAGGCAGTTTAGGGTCTTTTGCTATTTCTACACCATCTCAAGCAGTTTACCAAGTATTCCTTCCAACCATATTCCTGAGAAGAGTTTCAATAAATACACTTTTTTGTTTGTTAATCCAGTTACATTTCCAGGGATATTTTGGTGTTCTTTGTGGTAGAGTCATGACCTCAACAAAACTATCCCACAACTGAGTCAGCTCCAGGCCACACCAATTATCTGCTTCCCTCTAAAGGAGCAGAGACAGCTCCCTGGGTATAGAAATGAGGCTTCTTGACCTCTGACTCCTCTTGAGACACAAGCTTGGATGAATACAATCATGAAACAGTAGAAGAATCTGTCTTCGGTTTTTATTGACATGGACCTACAGATTTCTTTGTTGTTGTTAAGTGCTGTCGAGTTAGTTCCGACTCTTAGCAACCCTGTATAGGGTTTCTGAAGAGCAGCTGGTGGATTTTAACTGCCAGGTCCAGGAAAAATTAACTACTTTTCCTAAAACCTGGACAAGTAATGGGAGGCTGAGACTTGGTCTAGAAATCCCTTAGAAGGTTGGGTTGTAGTTAAGTGTTGTTGTAGTTAAGTGCTGTTGAGTCAGTTGGCCTTACGAAATTGGACTTACACTGAGGAGTCAACTTTCCCCACTTTTATCTTGCATAAAATGATGGGCCGTGAGCTGAAAACCTAAGGGAGTAAGGTAATATGTTGGACCAGAAAAGGTGCTGCCCTGGAATTTGGACACCATTTATTCATCTGAAAAATGAAGAGGTTTCATGAATTGCTCACTAAGACCTCTCTGTGGTTGTTAAGTACCTTCGAGTCAAGTTTGACTCATAATGATGCTGAATAGGGATTCCTAGGAGCAGCCGATGAATTTGAACCACAGACCTTGTAGTTAACAGTTCAGTGCTTATCCTACAGTGCCACACTAGGACTCCCTGGCCTTAAGCATAACAAATCATTGAGAAAAAGGGTCACATACTTTTTAGTATGTGATTCTATTGCGTGCCATTAAGTCTTCAACTCACAGTGACCTTCATGTAATGGAGTAGAACTTCCCCATGAAGGTTTCTGGGCTGTAATCATTATGATAGCAGGTCTTAAGGTCTTTCTTCCATGAAGCTACAGGGTGAGTTCAAACCATCAGTCTTGTTGAGCAGCTGAGCACTTCACCATTGTGCCACCACGGCTCCTTTGAATCCTTGTTGTTGTTAAGTGCCGTTGAGTTGGTTCCGACCCATAATGACCCCATAAAGGTTTTCCAAAGCTGTAAATCTTTACAGGAGCAGAAAACCTCATCTTTCTCCCGTGGAACCTCTGGTAGTATTGAACTGCAGATCTTGAGGTTAGCAGCCCAACTCATAACCACTACACTACCAGAGCTCCTTACAAGGTTTTTATTACAACTAAGTTTTTATCTATACTGATATTTGTCTCCCAAGAAGAGAACTTAAGTCTTATCTGACCAAATTTAAGAGATTATTTTGAAAACACCCATGATGTCTTAGTGTTTATTTGTACCAGTAGTGCTGCGGTAAATATCATCAATTGACATGAATTCCTCTTCTTTCAATAACACGGTTATCGCTCATTCATAGCCTTAGAGGGGGGGAAAATCCTCTTGGCAGGCCAGGTTTAAATGTATTTATAGCCGTTTTTCAGTTTGAAAGTGAGAAAAGCAAATACATTTCTGATAATTTTAGTCATCCGGTGTAGATTGTAGTTTGACCTTTGGCCTTTGTCCCAGGACAAAGCCTAGAGAGAAAAAAATTCAATGACCTTGACTATTGTTGCATTATTTTTAGAGTTCTTGATATGAAACTATTGTTTATCCTTCTGGGAATGTGAAAAACAACAACAACAACAATAAAAATTTGATAGTTTAGAGAGTAAATTTGACAAAGTCTTCGTTTTAACTCCCTGTTGTCTATGCCAGTTTTACCTTCATTCAGCTTCCTGCATTTACTGGTTCATGTTGGCTAAAATTGGGGGCGGGGGAAACACCAAAAACCCAATAGTTTCCCTAAGGGCTATGATGAAGGTTAATAACGTGGGACTCAGTGAATCTACAGAAGATAGAAACATTTTCTCTTGGCTTCCAGTTCTTGAAACTGGCATGTCTGAAAACGATCATTAGTCTAGCAACTTCAGAAATAGTAGTGTGTAAATACTAGTGGACTATGTAGTGAAAAATACTGACCGTCATTCTGCCTCTACTGACAGTTTCTGAAGATGTGTATAAGAACTTCCTGACCTTGGAGCATCTCATTTGCTACAGCTTCCAGGTGGCTAAGGGCATGGAGTTTTTGGCATCTCGGAAGGTAAGCACCTTAAGGGGAAATGAACTATCTCTTCAGTCCACAGGTTTGGAAATAAGGTGTCAAGTTTAGTCACTGATGAAACTGTGGTCATTCTCCACACCTTTGACTATGAAAAAAATAAAAGGAGAAAGCCCTGTTTCTGTTCATTGTTAAGAGAAAACAAAGATTTTTTAAAAATATATTACATTAGCATAGTGATAACTATAGATCTGTAGATACTGATTAGGGAATACTAGCTGTTGTTCTTAAGTGCCGTTGAGTCGATTCCAACCCATAGTGACCCTGTATAGGGTTTCCAAGGAGCAGCTGGTGAGCTTGAACTGCCAGCCTTGCAGTTCAAACAGCTTTTCAGTCTGGCACATTAACCCACAGTGCCACACCAGGACTCCTAAATGTATGCAATACTAGCTAAATGCATGTAATCAAGGGTCTATAAGTTTTTCTACTCTTATAATATTAAAATATTCCAGTTAGTACCTTCTTCTATTGTGTTTCCACTGGGGTGGTAAGGAAGTAAGTGGCTGTCTAAAAGCTGTAAAATTTAATATATTGTAAATTCTAAGTGTTCTTTTTAATTATACAATTCTATTTTATGTCCTTTTCAAGAATAGAAAGATTTCTTGAAAGTAATGCATATGAGACATATACATATTAAGCATAGTCTACATGCTACGCAGTGTCCTAGCATGTCATGAACCCACAGGGAAAACTCTCCACCCTCATGGAGTTGATATTCTAGTTGGATGGAGACAGTAAACTAACTAACTAACTAAAATATATAGAAGGTTGTTATTGTTAAGTGCCATTGATCTGGGTCCAACTCATAGCAACCCTGTAGGAATAGCTGGTAGGTTTGAACTGCTGACTTTGAGGTTAGCAGTCCAGTTGCTTATCCTACAGTGCCATACCAGAACCTCTTAGTAGGTGAAAATGAAACTAGCTGTTGGATTAGTCTAATTCATGGAAATCCTAGATGTGTCAGAGTATAACTGTACTTTATAGGATTTTTAATGGCTGGGTTAGCTTTTTAAAATTCTGATTATCAGTTTCTAAAGCAGCTCTGGGGGAGCTCGAATCTCCAGTCTTTCAGTTTGCCGCTGACGGACTCCATGTCTTAGGTTAACCAAAACACCTAAATAGAGCCAGTTGCCACTGAGCTCATCGATTCAGTGGTAACCTGTGTGTGTCAAATGATAAATGTATTATTTCAATGGCTCAATGGGTGATTTTGGGGACAATAAATTGCCAAGTCTTTCTTCCAAGGTGCCTCATGTTGTTGTTGTTGTTGTTAAGTGCTGTCAAGTCGGTTCTGACTCACATCAACCCTGTATACAGTTTCCGAGGAGCAGAACCACTAACTGACCTTGGAGTCTAATGCATTATCCCACAGCACCACACCTGGAGTCCTGGTGTGGTGCTGTGGGTTAATGCACTAGACTGCAAAGCCATTTGGACTGCAAGGTCGACGGCTCAAGCTCATCAGCTGCTCCTTGGAAACCCTATACAGGGTCACAAGGGGTCAGAACCGACTTGACCGCACTTAACAACGCCAACAACAACCGCACCACACCAGGATTCCAAGGTGCCTCTGAGTGGACATAAATCTCCAACTTTTAGCAACAGAGCATGTTAACTATCTGCACCACCAGGAACTCTACAAAGTCCGTCAGATGGGATTAAATACTATGGGGAAAAAAATAAAGCAAGAACAATTCGTTGTTGTGTGTGTGCAAGTACAGGAGTGGTGTGTTTGTGTGTGCATACTTCTGTGGGTGTGCATTTCCACTTAAATAAGGTGGGCAAGCAGCTGTACCGCTTGAGCAGCGTCCTCAAAGAGGTAAGGAGTCCGAGTCTTACAGATATCTTCTTTTAAGAGAGTATTTTTAATTTCTTTTACATCTGTCATTATCCATCAAAAAGTATTTGTTGGTACCATAATTAGCAACTAGGCAGGATAGCCTACAGATGAGAGAGATTAAAAGAGCTAAAATTAGAAAAGTAGGCCAAACAAAAGCTTAGGTGAGGACGTGACCAGTTACAAATATTCCAAAGGTTGTAAACACCACGGACAGAGGAAGGTTGGTTGAAGTCGTCCCTCACTCAGGAAAGAGCAAAATGGATGGCTTTACAGTAAACAAGGAAAATTCAAATTGAATTTCAGGAAAAACTGTCAGTTGACAATATTTATTTGATTACTGTAGCCTCCTGAGGGAAGGAAGACTTAAGGTTTATTTTTTTACTTCTTCTAAATTAAAGTGAAATCCCTAACCTGTTTATTTTTCTGAAGTTTAAGGCTTCTACAGCATACAGCTCTCAGAATCTCAGACATTTTTGCTCTGTTGCTCTTGTGTTTTCTCTTTCAAGGAGATGAGAGGGAACTGGGGTCACATGGAGGTTTTGCCCTTTTGGGAGATTTTTATTTATTTTTTTCTTTTTAAAGTGGCAATTCACAATTTAGTCAGGATTCCATTTGGCTACTGGAGGGGCATGGGGAATCCTTGAACTTCCCTTCTAAGTAATGCCGTAAATAACCAACATCTGGTTGTTTGGCTAAAAAAAAAAAAAAAAGAAGCAGGTCTCTTTGCGGGGAATCTAGAATATTCTGTCTGGATTTGGGAATCTCTGTGTTGCTCAATCATGCTAGACATTGCTTCTGGAAATGCCTTCATTCAGATGAAATTTCCATAGAAATATGAGGGGTTGGGTGGCCAGTCAGTGCCCAAATCACATGTACACCCCTCCTGCAGGAACTTAAGAATTCTCATGTTAAGGGGTTCATTCATTTCTAAATGTTCTGTGAAACGCTTATTCTCTCTCATTTTGAAAACCAGTCTCAGATATGGAGCTAACGCTGCCTAGAAGTAGGAAGTTAGATGGTGATAGGAAATTAAGAGAAAGGTGAAACTGAAGAGATAAGAATAGAAAGAAAACCACAATGGATTTAGATTTACCTTTTCCTGCACTGGAGGATCAACTTGAGCAGTGCTAGGCTGAAACTCTGTCAGTAGGCCTTCGTTCTCATCTTCCATGTGTGAGACTAGGTCTCATTCCCAGCCAGTTCTCCTCATGTGCAGGCACAGTCCATCTATCAGTGGAGGCTTGTTTGTTGCTCCAGTGCTGAACAAATTTCAGCAGAGCTTCCAGACTCAGAGAGATTAGAAAGAAAAGCCTGGTGATCTACTGAAAATCAGCCAGTGTAAACTCAATAGATCACAATGGTCCAATCCCACGTGTGTATAGTTGCCATGAGGTGGTGCCTGAGGAGGGGTGATAGCAACTCGATCCAACAATAACAATGTTAAGAACACTCTGAAAACAGGAAATTGCTTATAAGAACCATTGCAACCTCAGTTACATATGGAATGGGGAAACCAGCAAAGAGCACCAAACCAATATGAACCCCCATTTCTGATTTCTGTGCATTAAATAAATCCCATTCCTTGACTGCCTTAGAATCACACGTTTTAGCCATATATGGTACCAGGCAAAGGGGACGTGTGGATGTGACCAGAAACACATTCTTCATTGTATCCCAGAGAAATCTATTTATGACTCTGTCCTCATATTATAACTTACTTATTTAACTCCAAAGGCTGGGACTGTTTATGGGATAAGCAGCTGTGTGTTTCAATGAAGCTTTCAGACTTTTTTTTTTTTAAGTGTTGATGAAAGATATTAACCTAGTCTTTGTTAATCAGTTGGTTTTCTGATGTGGAATTTTTTTCTTCAAGCGTGAGGTCACAACAGATGTAGAATTCAGCTGTGCCCAGACCTAATGCACACCCGATTGATTCTCTTTGCAGTGTATCCACAGGGACCTGGCGGCACGGAATATCCTCTTGTCCGAGAAGAACGTGGTTAAAATCTGTGACTTTGGCTTGGCTCGGGATATTTATAAAGACCCAGATTATGTCAGAAAAGGAGATGTAAGTTTCAAAGAACCCAGAGACCTATTAAGTTGCAGAATTCAAACTCCTTGTAGCAAGCTTCAGGAATATAGTTCAGAAACCATGGAAGTGTTTTCTTTACATATTTGCTAATTTGGGTTCTACTGTTTACCCTCTCAGGCTCGCCTCCCTTTGAAATGGATGGCCCCCGAAACAATTTTTGACAGAGTATACACAATTCAGAGTGATGTGTGGTCTTTTGGTGTTCTGCTGTGGGAAATATTTTCCTTAGGTAGGTCACTTCTCTTTGCGTCTCCATCCAGACTCCAGACAGAATAATAAAAAAGTCAGTATGGCCCCAGTATGCCTTTTTCTCTTTTGTATTTCATGTGTATGGGGTAAAAGGCACTTGGGATTGATGGATTGTAAAATAAGTAAATAAATAAAATCAGTAGAATCTGGAGGGAAGGGTAAGTAGGACTTAGACTCAAGGCTTTATGGAAGACAAAAATCAAATTAAATAATGTCCCACTCGTATTTTATTCTAGGAGCATCTCCATATCCTGGGGTGAAGATTGATGAGGAATTTTGTAGGCGACTGAAAGAAGGAACTAGAATGAGGGCCCCTGATTATACCACACCAGAAATGTAAGACTTTAAAATATCCTCTGTCGTCTTTCTTTATTCATAAATTCTCTTAGAATGTTGCATTACATAGACTTCCTTCATGACCCAGCCCAGCTATGTCTTATCTTCTTGAAGTCGTCTTTGGTCAGTTTAAGCTCAAGGATATCTCTTCCATCTTAAAATAGCAATGCTTTATTATCTATACCAACTAACTAGTTGTTATTTGATGTTGATTTGTAATGTTCTCATTTCTCCACACGGGTTTGACCCTCTAATTGTAGGGACCTGGGTCTATATAGGTCCTCACTTAACCTCTCTGCTCATGGTGGGCCTTTTATAAATATTCAGTCATTCAACTGCTTATTTTCAACATCAGATCCAAGAGGAAAGAGGCAACTAATAAAGTCAATGTCTTTGGTTCTCTAGGTACCAGACCATGCTTGACTGCTGGCATGGGGAGCCCAATCAGAGACCTACATTTTCAGAGTTGGTGGAACATTTGGGGAATCTGTTGCAAGCTAATGCCCAGCAGGTTTGTAACCTCTATCTAAGAAGTTTGTTCAAAGGATACTTAGGGGTACAGGGTTCCCTATTGCATGAGTGTT